>NC_056728.1:1352456970-1352649470 GCF_019279795.1 Protopterus annectens
ACACACACACACACACACACACATATGAACTCATACACACACACACACACACACACACACACACACACACACACACACACACATGTGAACTCATACACAAATACACACACACACACACACACACACACACACACACACACACACACACACACACACACACACACACACACACACACACACACACACACACACAGTGACTAATTTGTCAAAACAAATGATGAATTATTATAGCCTAGGGCTGCAAATGTATTAGCCTATGTGTTACCTAACGCAAAATGTGTGCTACTGTAAAAAAATAACCTGAATTATACTACAGTTTCATTTTGTAATGTAATGCCATCTCTGGGATATATAATTGCTATAAAGAGTAAGATTTCTGTACTCTAGAGATGATACAAATATTTATTTTATATGTATAACCAAGACTGATATCTAATGCATGTTATCTGCACTTCACTGGTCATACAACATGAAAATGTCTACCCAAAAGGTTGCTGTGGCTTCTGTTATGAAGTAGAATGGAAAAGTTAGAAGCCCATTAGGAACGGTAGACAGTTGAGGGTGGAAATAAAGATAGCAGCTCTCTCTCTTTTTAAAATGACATGACTGACAGCTACTTAATGTACTCTGCAGTGTTTCTTATCATATGCTGAATCTATCACAATCCTATCATGAAGAGACACTTCAACTACCAAGACCTAAAGTCTGGTGATATAGGCAGATAAGACAGCATTATATTAGTTGTGTTTTTCGGGTGCATTAATCTTGTTCAGTGCTGTCTACATTTCTGTTTATGCACTTGGTATGACAATGTCATGATGAAGTTCTACTCATGTAGATCATCTTATGTATTATTTTTGTCTGATCAGAGAAACCAACCGGAGTCTTCAGAAAACAATTCCATTTGTTTTAGTTTTCCACAGAGGGTTGTTTGATTCACTGCAGATGCCACCATTTTGCACATCTTGTTTTCCTGTCTTAGCATAAGATTTATTTTCTTTAACACTGGCTTAGAAAGATGTATATAGAGAGGCAGAAAAATCAATAAATGAAAAGATAATGGAATTACAGAGAGAATATGAGACAAAATCATAGCTGTTCTACAAAATCATGGACAGTGTGAGGCATGGGTGGAAGGGGGTTTGTATTGTATACATTTTGTTTGTCATTATTTTTATCACAAAGGCACACCTGAAGTAGATTCAGTAAAAAATGTGGCTGTAATTGTTGGACATAAGTGTGTCTCAAACATTAGGTGGGGAAATATTTTACATAAAAATGTAAAAAAATGTATATACTAATAAAAACAAAAAATAATCAATTTAACATATAGCCTATTATTTATTCTTTGTTGAGCAGATTAGTTCTATAAGGCTAGTAGCCTCTTCTCAGGAGAGTCCAAGGTGGCATTTATAGGACTAGGGTAAATTAAGCCAGAACATCAGAGAACTTCCCTTATACTTTTTGGTAGGTCCCATGGGATCTTTTACATCTACCACCAACTCAGGTAGATGGGACTTTGGCTTAACATTACATCTGAAGGAAGGCATACTCAGAAGTACAGTACCCCCTTATACTGTACTGCAATGTCAGCAATCCATCTACCTGGTGCAGGAACAGAATCCACAGCCTTCTGCATCTAAGACAAGTGTGCTACTTGTTGGCCCACTGACACAAACTGCAAAATCTGAGTGCAGTAAAGACCTCCAGGGTTAATCCCTTTCAGGGTGGGCATTACAGGAAAAATAACAGACATTCTAAGGGTGTACCATCTCCCCACTGTAGGAGGTCTGTTATTTCTGCAGTAATGACCACACTGCTAGGCAGTATTTCTTGGTTATGTTGAGATAATTTTTCTGTATACAGAGAAAAAAGTTACTCTCGGACTTTGTGGTGCTGTATATTAGTTTAAGGGATGTTGGTAGATTTATAAGGGAACAGCGTGAGATGGAATCCTGGCTGCTAAGCTTTTATTTCGATATCCTGTTCTATATAAAATAAATGCCTAAGAAAGTTTATTAAAATATATGGACAGCTGTATGGACTTAGACCTATTATTCCTAGTAATGTAAGAGCTTTTCCTGTGTTCTGTCAACTTGCTCAATAAAGAGTCAACACTTCAGCAATTTATTTTTATAGATAAGGAAGCATACTTTGAAAAAATATATGTACAAAACACATTTATTTTGCAGGACAGTGTAGTTTAGAAAAAAAAAAAAACACGATCAGATGAAAATGCAGGGTCTTCACAGGAGATTAAGTATAGTAACACAACATTGGGAGGGAGCCTGAGAAAGTACATTACATCTTTATATAAATAATTTCTACACAACATGTTAACATTGGGCTGGTTTTAGTAAATCGAAGTTGTTTTAGTTATTCTTAATTAAGCCTGCATTGTTCTAGCTAGTAATTCTCTATTTTCTGGTTATCAGACCCTTACAATATATGCATGCAGCTTTACGTACTGCAGCTTGATGTACACAGTTCAATAACCATCATTAGATGACTTGCAGTGACTCTGTGGTTATTGAGTATAAGTGGTTATTTAGGAAAAAAAGCACAAAAGAAAAATGGATTTCAAATGTTAGAATCTTTTAAAGAGGAGCTGGAGAATTAATATCTCCCTCTTGCAGTACTACAGACAAATAGGGATAAAAAATAAATCGGCATTTATCAACATTCGTACACACATTTTTACATGATGCCAACTTGCTCTTCTTTCACAACAAAGCTGTCTGCAGAGCTTATTGAAAATTAATTTATATGGCTGAGCAGTTTCAGCTTCTAGAAAGGATTGCTTTAGTCCAGACTGGGTGAATTGTTGACTTCAGCCTGAGTAATGGCATTTTCCTGCATTGATCTTTTGTAACCTCTGTTAGAAGGAGAGAGAGAGAGAGAGAATGTGCTTCCCTGGTCTGGTAAACAGAAATAATTCTCCCAAAGAGTCATGAAGAACATATTCCAAAAAAAAATAAATAAATAAATACATAAATAATAAATGCCATGTCATATCAAGAAATTAATATTACTGGCATGAATTGGTAGGGGAGTAAAAAATGTATTATTTTACTTGCATGACAACACGCACACTCACACACACACACACACACACACACACACACACGCACGCACGCACGCACGCACGCACACACACACACACACACACACACACACACACAAGGATTGTGCCACTGCAGCATGACTAACTGCGACTATCTACATGTGCAGGGTGTGATCTGTGTGTGAATTTCAGCTTGCGCCTATGTCTGATCGCTACACAACAAGCTTTGCATTCATTTTTTTAATAATAACATCTTAAACTTTACTCTGTGCCCTCCTTTTTCTTTGCAAATGACTGCCTTGTATATAAAGTAGATTATACAATTACCCGATTTTCTATAAAGAGGAAAAAAAAGAACAAAAGAAAAGGAGAAATGAGAGTTTGCATGGTGTGGGATGAATCGAGCGCTTCTGTCTCATTTACTCTCCTGATTTTGTCTGTTTATGCTGTTTTATTTGAAAAGGACTTTATAAAGTGCAAATACAGGAATTAAGTAAAATAAAGCATGCCTTAAAAACAGCATTTACAAAAATGATTAAAAACAAAACTCACCGAGCTGGCCCTGTACAAAAGGTTCATACTAACCTCTCTTTGTATTTCCCTCTAAGTGCTTGTTTTGGTCTCCGTTTTCTTGCTTTACTTTAAGGATGAGTGTAAGTTACTTCATGTATGAAAAATCAAACAACAGAGTTAAAACAAACAAAAAAACAGCATATGGCTACAGGTATAGCTTAGCAAAGGTCATGGGTTAAGTATAAATAGGTGCACAGAGTCCTCTCTAGGCATAAAACTGTCAGTGGAAAATAAGGAACTACAAACATAAAAAACACAGACAGTATCACAGCTAGGAGATTTATTTAAGTTGAACAGTACAAACAGTACGCAGGTTAGCGCTTTCAGGGATCTACCCCTTCATCAGACAACTGTTGAAATCTCTCTCTTCCTTAAATACTTGATACAGTCGCATGATGATACAAGCAATTACCCTAATCACTGTCAATTAAAAAGAAACACAGCTGCCAATGCAGAATGGAACTATAAAACTAAATAATGCAATAAGAATATCATATATCATACATTCCTTAACCAAGCTAATAATTCTATTAAAACATGCATAGAAAAAATGCATACAAAAAACATATAAAATATATCTATGAAAAAACGTGTACAAAATACATCTGACTTGATACCAATGAGTATATGTACTAATGCATGTGCCTTGTTAAGAGTATATAGGCATAATATAAAGAGTGAAAAATATATAAATTAATGCTAAAATATACTTATATATTTACATACACATAAAAACAGCATATAGACATGCATAACTATAAAATTATAAAAATATATAAATATATAAAAAAATATATACTGGACGTGCCATTCAGAAAACATAATGCCTCAGTGTTCGAGCTTTTAAAAATGGTTTAAGTGACACCATTTGATTCAAACCTGGGGATTTCTCTGCATTAAATCGTATGATCCATCTCTGTTTGGCAGCTTCTGTATCATTAGATAAGTTACCCCACCTCTGTTTCTCCGACAATATCTGTAGAACCAAAAATTTGTAAGTATGTTCTGGTCCTGTGTTCTTAGTGTGCATGGCAATAGCACTACTTTCTTTAACGTTTCTGATGTCTCTATAGTGTTCAAGGATCCTATTCTTTAGGCGTCTATTAGTCTTGCCTATATAGAAGCTGTAGCATGCCATACAATATGCAAAATAGACCACGTTTGTTGTAGTGCAGTCAGCACAGAAATTACTAGTGTAACTAAAATTCCTAAAGGGATGTGTAAATGTGCTGCCATTATGTATGTGCTTACAGGTTGTAGAGTCCCTGTACATATATGTACCCAATCTGTTAGACTTATTAGTGGTATTGATTGTGGCACTTCTATAGCATAATTCATTTCTCAATGTTCTATTATTCTTAAATATGAAGCTCGGCTTAGTCCCAATTATGCCTTGTAGGCTGTCAGTCATGGAAACAATACCCCGATTTTTAGTAACTACATCACATACTACATTTATGTTGCTTGCAAACGTTAGTAGCATCCTAAGTGTATTGTCTGTACCTCTGTATTCATGTGTGACCACCTCTCGGTCAATAACCTGTCCATCCACCTCACCTGTAGTACGTGCGTCAAAATAGGGTCTACATCTACCTGCCCTATTACTCCAACCATCTACGATACATCTATCAATAGTTTTTGCATCATAATCCCTATCTTGAAATTCTAGTTTAAGCTGATGTAGCGCTGTCTGTAATTTATCATCATCATTAAACAGTCGCATGATCCTATATACTTGGCCTTTAGTAATGTTTACCTTCGTGTGGTTAGGATGCATACTAGCATTGTGTAGGAACGTATTTTTCCTGACCTGCTTCCTAAATAAACTAGTTCTAATGTGATTCAGGTCATCTCTCCTCACTTTGACATCCAGGAAGTCAATCTCAGTGCTAGAGTACTTAGAAGTAAATCTAAGAATTCCAGTGGTGTTGCTGAGGTATGTAAAAAAAATGCATTCAGCTCTGCCTCTGGACTATTCCACAAAAAAAACCATCATCCACAAATCTGACGTACCAATCAATATACCTACCATATATACTATTAGTTAATATGTAAGTACATTCCCATTGGACCAAAGAAAGGGTGGCATAGCTATTGGCACAGGCCATGCCCATAGCCACGCCAACCCTCTGTAAGTACTTCTGTTGTTGAAACAGAAAAACATTTTATTCAGCACTATGTCTAGCAGGCTACAAATAAGGTCACTTTTGTTCCCAAGAAAACTTTAGAGTCCCTTAACACACTCTCACAATTAATTAAAAGTAGGTGCAGGCTCTTTTCAATATAGATGGATAACGGTTCAGTGACCCATCCCTTACCTGAGACTATGGGATGCATGGGTGGCACTAAAATATTCTTGTGTTTCTTAGGAAGACCATAAATCTCAGATGTATTTTGTACACATTTTTTCATAGATATATTTTATATGTTTTTTGTATGCATTTTTTTCATGCATGTTTTAACAGAATTATTAGCTTGGTTAAGGAATGTATGATATATGATATTCTTATTGCATTATTTAGTTTTATATTTCCATTCTGCATTGGCAACTGTGTTTCTTTTTAATTGGCAGTAATTAGGGTAATAGCTTGTATCATCATGTAACTGTATCAAGTATTTAAGGAAGAGATGGATTTCAACAGTTGTCTGATGAAGGGGTAGATCCCTGAAAGCTAACCTGTGTACTGTTTGTACTGTTCAACTTAAATAAATCTACTAGCTGTGGTCCTGTCGGTGCTTCTTTACGTTTGGAGTTCCTTATTTTCCACTGACAGTTTTGTGCCTAGAGAGGACTCTATGCACCTATTTATACTAATTTATTTTCCTCTCTAAGGCAACATGTCAGAAGGAAACACTACCACTATTGCAACTGAGCTGAATAGCGATATGAATTTCAACAATGGCTTCAAGACTTCATCTGCAGAACGCCTGAATGGGCTGTTATCAACTAATATGAACCCCCTATTGAATATAGGGTTGAGGACATGGGATGTAACTTATGATAATAACTTTGAGCAATTAAATGACTTCAACACTGTCTATAGAGACCCGGAAAATAAGTTCTAAACATCTCCAGTGGCAACGCTTCCACTTGGAGGCTTATCTTCAGCAGAACCTTATTCCTAGAGGGTTTCGTGTGTTAACTGTGCCCAATATGGGCAAACCTATCCTGAACTTCTCAGGCATTGGCAAGTCATTAATTTGGAATGTAGCTCTAAGTATTTACACTTATTAATTGAGTTTTGTTGTCCGGAAGAAGAAGAGTTATCCAAAGACATCAATACAATCTATGGCAACATTGTAGATAATTATCCGACACAACTGGTTGGTACTAAACTTGAGACTTTGCATGAAAATATAGTAAATTATGAGAAAAGGCTCTCAATAGTAAAAACACGTAAGCTTAATAGAGATTTTAATGATTTTCAGCGTGGGAACGTATTTTCTTGGGTGAGGGAACATCCCCCCACGAGTCAGATGAGACAGACAGCTCATATGGTTCAATCGGAACCTTCTCATGCTAAACGTCATGACAACGTCATTTTGAATGAAAGCTTGGGCAATACACCTACTTTGGCTAATCCTATGCACACAGAAAGTAGCGATGCATCTAACAGCTACACTGGTGCCATAAAAAGCTCTGTAAGGCAAGTAGCTGGCTCTAAAGTAAGTAAATTGCAACCAGATGTTAGCAGTATTGCAACAGTGAAACCGAAGGACACAAGGAATCCACAGACAGCCCTTAATAGTTTGCCGAGTGGCCTTGGTCTAGTGGATAATGTGAATAGTTTTTTATTGCAGGAACCTCTGCCCATCAGAGGACATTCCATGAACCGCAGTCAGTGGAGACCGCTGAATGCAGAGGGCCAGGACAGGAAAAGATTCAGGAAGGTCTAATTTTCAACATTTCATCTCACTCATTGACAGAAAACCAGGTGAGGCTTTTGAATAAAGGGCTAAGCTTTGTTCCAGCAAGGAAGGCTGATTTAACTGACGTTATTAAAGACCTTAAACTTTTTGGTCGGACTTTGACACTAAAAACTATTTTTGGCAGTAGCTCCCAAAAGACTATGAATGTTTATAAAAAAACTAGCATATTTGTTCCACTGAGCAATACGGTTATTGACACTTTTATTGATGTGTGTGATAGAGAACTGAGGGAAATGCTGGATAGTAGAAATGACTTCCCTAATACTTTTCAAAATTTAAGCAGAGAGGAATATTATGCTTTGTCAGAATTAAAGCAAATGCATTCAATTGAGATAAGACCTGCTGACAAGGTAGGGGGCATTGTCGTGATAGATAACCAAGTGTATGTAAATCAGATGCTACGACTATTGAACGATGATTTTACCTATCAGACTATTTCCAACAATGTTGTAAAAAGTGTGATTGACAAGGTTTCCTTTCTTATTTTTGATTTGTTAATTGATTTGTTAATCATGGGTATGATCAATGAAGAGTTATTTGAATACTTTCCGGTCAGTAATCCTACCATTCCTGAGATTTATGGTCTTCCTAAGAAACACAAGAATATTTTAGTGCCACCCATGCATCCCATAGTCTCAGGTAAGGGATGAGTTACTGAACCGTTATCCATCTATATTGAAAAGAGCCTGCACCTACTTTTAATTAATTGTGAGAGTGTGTTAAGGGACTCTAAAGTTTTCTTGGAAACCCTTAGGTTGAAATGGACAGAGACAAATACAAACCGCTGCAGTTTTCTAGTAACGATGGACATAGAATCATTGTTTACTGTAATCCCCAATGAATGGGGGATTGAGAGTATAAGGGAACTACTACATAGTGTTGATTTTAACAAGAACAAAAGTGACCTTATTTGTAGCCTGCTAGACATAGTGCTGAATAACCATGTTTTTCTGTTTCAACAACAGAAGTACTTACAGAGGGTTGGCGTGGCTATGGGCACGGCCTGTGCCAATAGCTATGCCACCCTTTCTTTGGTCCAATGGGAACATACTTATGTATTAACTAATTGTATGTATGATAGATATATATATTGGTATGTCAGATTTGTGGATGATGTTTTTTTTGTTGTGGAATGGTCCAGAGGCAGAGCTGAATGCATTTTTTACCTACCTCAACAACACCACTGGATTTCTTAGAATTACTTCTAAGTACTCTAGTACTGAAATTGACTTCCTGGATGTCAAAGTGAGGAGAGATGACCTGAATCACATTAGAACTAGTTTATTTAGGAAGCAGGTCAGGAAAAATACGTTCCTACACAATGCTAGTATGCATCCTAACCACACGAAGGTAAACATTACTAAAGGCCAAGTATATAGGATCATGCGACTGTTTAATGATGATGATAAATTACAGACAGCGCTACATCAGCTTAAACTAGAATTTCTAGATAGGGGTTATGATGTAAAAACTATTGATAAATGTATCGTAGATGGTTGGAGTAATAGGGCGGGTAGATGTAGACCCTACTTTGACGCACGTAATACAGGTGAGGTGGATGGACAGGTTATTGACCGAGAGGTGGTCACACATAAATACAGAGGTACAGACAATACACTTAGGATGCCACTAACGTTTGCAAGCAACATAAATGTAGTATGTGATGTAGTTACTAAAAATTGGGGTATTCTTTCCACAACTGACCAAGACTAACTGAACAGACTAAGCCGAGCTTCATGTTTAAGAATAATAGAACATTGAGAAATGAATTATGCTATAGAAGTGCCACAATCAATACCACTAATAAGTCTGACAGATTGGGTACATATATGTGCAGGGACTGTACAACCTGTAAGCACATACATAATGGCAGCACATTTACACATCCCTTTAGGAATTTTAGTTACACTAGTAATTTCTATGCTGACTGCACTACATCAAATGTGGTCTATTTTGCATATAGTATAGCATGCTACAGTTTCTATATAGGCAAGACTAATAGACGCCTAAAGAATAGGATCCTTGAACACTATAGAGACATCAGAAACGTTAAAGAAAGTAGTGCTATTGCCATGCACACTAAGAACACAGGACCAGAACATACTTACACATTTTTAGTTTGACAGATATTGTCGAAGAAACAGAGGTGTGGTAACTTATCTAATGATACAGAAGCTGCCGAACAGAGATGGATCATACGCTTTAATGCAGATAAACCCCTGGGTTTGAATCAAATGGTGTCGTTTAAATCGTTTTTAAAAGCTCGAACACTGAGGCATTGAGTTTTCTGAATGGCACGTCCAGTATATATTTTTTTATATATTTTTATAATTTTATAGTTATGCATGTCTATATGCTGTTTTTATGTGTATGTAAATATATAAGTATATTTTAGCATTAATTTATATATTTTTCACTATTTATATTATGCCTATATACTCTTAGCAAGGCACATGCATTAGTTTATATACTCACTGGTATCAAGTCAGATGTATTTTGTACACATTTTTTCATAGATATATTTTATATGTTTTTTGTATGCATTTTTTCTATGCATGTTTTAACAGAATTATTAGCTTGGTTAAGGAATGTATGATATATGATATTCTTATTGCATTATTTAGTTTTATATTTCCATTCTGCATTGGCAACTGTGTTTCTTTTTAATTGACAGTGATTAGGTTAATAGCTTTTATCATCATGTGACTGTATCAAGTATTTAAGGAAGTTTGGGATTTCAACAGTTGTCTGACGAAGGGGTAGATCCCTGAAAGCGCTAACCTGTGTACTGTTCGTACTGTTCAACTTAAATAAATCTCCTAGCTGTGGTACTGTCGGTGTTTCTTTACATTTGTCAGGGGTTAAGTGACTGTGATTTATAAAAAATAAATAAAACTAAACATATCATAGGTCTCAAGTACAATCTAGTCTAAAGAACAACAATTTATTTTGTAGTCTTAATTTTCATGTCTGCAGTATTTAACAGAGTTTGATGAAATATTCCACTTTGTGGTGCTATTGATGTGCTTTTCTTTCCAAACTGGAATCCATAATTAAAAAAAAATGTCTTCATAGTTGCACATAGAATTCACACTTTGATCTTTCTGTGCTGGAGATCTACTGTGACCGAATCAAAACAATTTAATTATCTTTCATTGAAAGAACTTGACTAATGAGTCATTGATTTGTCCAAAGCACACAGTGGTCCTTGTCTAATGTTCACTTAGGTCAAAACTGATCCTGAGTTAGTGAATAATGTCCCCATTCACCCATGCAGGCAGAGACTCCCACATTTCCCTAAGTTTCAAAATACATTCATAGCACTGGAGGGTACATTACCATACTTCACAGTGACTTGTACCTCACTGAAGATCTCTTTTACATATGGCATATTTCAGCAAATGTCTGTTTCTTCTCTCTTTCTCTGTCATACCTCTCAACCACTTAGTACATGAAATCTGAACAAAGCCAAAATAATGGGGAGGGTGGCAAAGGCTCAAAAACTGTGACAGATTTTAATTATTGTTCTTATAAACTTAGAAAGTTACTAGAATAACAGGTATTGCATTATCTTACATTTTCTGAATGATATGAAGTGTAAAACCCAAATGTTTGCCATTATTTTGTGCCGTCAATCTTCAATAATTTGTCCAAAACCACAAATTGTATGAGGAAGGTGTATAGGACAGTTAGAAAGGGCAGCAGGGGAGAACAAAACAAAGAACCACAGAAGGGCAAAGGAAAGCGAAGACTGGGATGTAGGTGAGGAAGAACGGATTTAATTTTTAGGACAGTTGCACATTTTTTAAGAATATCAGAGGAAGTAAGTAAGGTCAAGGTGTGGTCAGGAAAGTGGCATAAGGATGTGGGCAGACAAGCAAACATAGCACACAAATAAAGACAAACAGTGGAGTGTGGCCTCAAAAGGGAGGAACAATAGGGAGACAGAGAGAGGGTGGACATTAGGTGATAGGAAGGACTGGACTCAAAAAGAAGAGACAACTGAAACATGGATGTAGACATTATGCTGTGGGGATAGGGTGGTGTGATGGCTTCTTTTCAGGATGCCCAGGGCAGCAGTCAGCCAGAGGTCAGTCCCCTCCATGATTGCCCTCTCCGCTGGGATCTGCCTCTGTCAGCACACTGAACAGGCTCATTCAGCAGTGTGCTAGTCACACAAAGACATTCTCCAGTGCAGACATCAAAATGCTGGTCCACCAATGCTGTCACCACCCCCACCTATCAACTGCTTGGTGACATACTTTGAAATACTAGAAGTGACCCCAGAGATTCAGCAACACTCTCCTGGCGAGACCTCATTGGAAGCCAATATGGCATTCTCCCTCCAGATCACCCCCTCCACTAGATGATCTATGTCACTCCTATGGCGAGGCAGTTCTGGCAGTAGATGGTGACCCATTAAGAGAAGAAAAGGTAGGTCAATGTTGTGGTGACCACTGGACACCAAAGACACACATACTGCATAAGATGGTAACATAAATGTAGAGAAATAAACTAACAATAATCAAATAAACATGCAAAAGACGTACAGTGAGGTAGAGAGAGAGAGAGAAACATCAGAAAAAAAAATTAACATCAAGTCCATAATTGACTATTAGGCATACAAGTATTACAGAACTACAAAACATTTGTTAGGTGTGACTTGATAATATACAAGATATATCTGACCACCCACACTACAGGAAAAGGTACAGTTACAGGAAGTGGGTGCAAAGGGGCAATAATACCATGGATATTGCTTAACCCTCTTTACACATATGGGAGTACAATGCAGGTAGAATGGTGGAGAATAGCAGAGACCATGGAAGTGTAGGGCGGTGCCTCTGCCATTATGTGTTATGAGAAATGGACAATGAAGAGCATGATAAACATGTCCACCTGTATAGAAGTTGCAGGGCAAAATGATGACAATACCACTATGACATACCAATGGTTACCAATGCAGTAGACCAAACAAGAGCAGCTGGCAACATCTGATAGATTACTATGCTTTATGCATGCCAATGGCACAAGCCATAGTAATCATAATGGAGGTAGCATGTTTTGTGTATGTCATGTATAAAGGTAGCATGCTCAGGTATGTCATGTATAAAGGTAGCATGCTCTGAGAATGCCATGTATAAGGGTAGCATGACCTGAGTATGTCATGTAAAAGGTAGAATGCTCCGGCTATGTGAGGTATAAGTAGTTTTGTCATGGGCCTTGTTTTAGACAGTAGCCATACAAATATGGAGAAATGTGACTGCTACTCTGTTTAACACTGGCAGGGCTGTGGCAGTACATACAGCACTGTAGGGAACTAAATTCAGAACCATAGCTGGCTTATCTAGTGCTTGTACATATCCACCCCCAAAAGTGCGAAAGCTCTGACAAGCAGCTTGCTACTGTTATTACCACAATTACCATACTCACTTCTCAATGAGCACTTCAGTGCTTTAGCCGAGCTGTGAATGCAACTTCAGCATTCATTTTTGATGATATCCTCATGGCTTCATAAATCAGTGCTGTTACTGCACTCTGATTGCACCCTCATGATAGCTGTCTCTTTTGCCTTGCTCTAGTTTAGTGAAGCCTCACTTGTACAGTAAGGCAAGGCAGTTTCAATAAAATTTGTATTGCTAATTTTGCCTAGGTACTCTCTTAATATCAATTATTTTCACTCCCTTTATCATTCATGTGACCTGTGAATCCCAGTCATGTGCATGTAGCATACTCTCTATGAAAACGTTTTCTCTGTGGCATGCGATCCCTACCCTGAAAGTGTCGTCGTCCCCACTCACAGGTCAGGTGGGTAGGTGGGTCAGTGTCTTCCTCTGCATGGAGAGTGCATGTATGTCCAGAGATGTGTAGTGTTGTGGGCAGTGGGTGTTAATAGTAACCACAACATATTATAATTTAGGAATTCCTTTGCTATGGCATCCATACATGGCTATACTACTACAGTTGTGTACTTATTCCTTCACTTAGAGAGGCATTGCATATGTCATTGAAAGTGGAGCTGATTCTCCTCAATCTGCACAGCAGCAGCTGAAAAATATTGCAAAATATGGAAATTTAGATGAAGCTTATGTCCTGCAAGATCCCTAATAGTTGTGCATTATATTACATTAAGTGCACCTGTTAGGCTCACTTACTGTAGAACTCAGGAGCACTCTGTTTGACCTCTTCTTCTGAGAGACACAGAAGGTCTTGGTGGTGCATCTTGAGGTCATTGTAGTGGTTCCGGCAGTGCTCACCAAAGCAGGTACTGGCAGCTGCAGCGTTCACTATTCTGGAAAGCCTGTGCCAGGCATTGACCTTATATCAGAGGCCATCATAAGAGGTCCCAAGCAGGCATTCAAAATGGTCTCTGTACATTATGTACTCAAATAGCTTGGATTCTCTGGACACCACCTGGGAGTCCTGCCAGCCTCAGTGCCTTCGAAAGCCACAGCCATTTCACAGGTCACATTGCAGGAGAATATGGTAGCTCATATACATGGATGCATGTTGCTACCAACATGTGATGTGCAACCGCAGGCACAGAGCAACATAACATTGTGTGATTCTGCCTATTGTGGCACATGCATACATGGATTTTAAGGAGGATGTTTGGCTGTGAAAAGCAGGATGACATGAATGTGTGCAATCTGGAGTATCCACATCTACTTCCGTTATTGCTCTTTAGTGCCTCTATGGGCCACAGAGAAACATTAAATATATGTCCACTTGCCCAATGGCATCAGTGACCAGCTCACGCATATGCAATGTGCTTTGCAGCTACTCATGTGGGTACAAGAGCAAAGATGATCCTCAGATTACAGTCTTAGACAGATGAAGGAACACTGAAAAATAAATAAATGCAATTCAGAGACATTTACCCCAAACTGGATCAATGGCATAACTATGTAAGCCCGGATATTCTTTGAAAAATACAGCCACAGCAATTGCAGTGCTATTCATGCTACAGAATTAGCTACATTTTTGCTTAAAGGAGTGGAAAGCCCCTGCACTGGCCCAGTAATTGAGGAGCCTCAATCCTCACCACTGGCATCAGTGGGGGATGTACACAATGGGAGGATGACATGTACACACACATAAAGTACAATTTCCCTTAAGAGCATACAGAGATCACAGTCAGTCTGGGGCTGGTTTCCTCCCTCTTTCTCCAGATCCCCAATAAGACTCCCCACTGGCACAGCTATAGGGTTGAGATCTCAGCCGAGTGGCCAAGCTAAGTCCTCCAGCACCCTCTCTGTCCAACCAGTGCTTTGTGTCCCTGTCCAAGTAGCTGACACACACACACTTTGAGATTTGATTTATATACAAGCACAGATGCTCACCTGGGGAAGGCTCGCACAGGTTTACTAGCTATGCCCCCTTTTGCCCAGACTATAAGGTAGTTCCAGCTGCCACCAGCCAACTCTTTATCAGCTACTTAAGGCCCTTAACAAAGGGTGTCCAATCCTACTGTGTAATGTTACTATTAATCCAAATGGTAGTTTTGACTAAGCGCTAGGCTATAAGGAGTGGCCTGTACAGTGTCATCAAATACACATGCAAGTGCTCTAAGAGCTTAAATTTGTCTCACAAATATCAGCCACAAAGATAGGTTTAAATATATTTAATAATAAATAATAAAATAACAAGACAATTCTCAGTCAATCAGCACATTTACTTCACAGTTCAAAATCACAGGAAATATTTTAAAATAAAATTGTAGGACAGTCTCAAATAAATACAGAAAACATCTAAACTAACCTATACTATGTTCCTGTCTATATCTAAGAGAGATCCTATGCCCTAAATCTTACTTACAGACAAGTGCAGATGATGATGATGAGCGGATGTTCTTGCTAGGTCCGAGACAAAATACAAAGTGCCCAGTCTCTCTCTGAGAGAGTTCTTAAATTAATATCAAATATTACTGCTGGGTTAGCTTAGATGACATCACTTTTTGTCACCTGACTTTAGTTCCCAAGCTAAACCCCCAGGGTCCAACATTTAACATCTCTGTGTGAAAAATACATAACTCTCAGATCTTTGCAAACCTTGGAAGTCGTAAAACAATAAAACACTTTACATTTTAAACCTAGTAATGACTTTTCTTTCAAGACAATAGAAAAACTTCTAGCTCTAGACATTGTGTTTGCTATTGAACTAAAATTGAAAGATAACATCTTTTGTTTATGGCCCAGCTGTAAAGTGACTTAACCTCAACTATTCTTAACTTTTGCAAGTTAATTTTCTATGTTCCAGCAGGGTATGCTGTGGTTACATTCTAGAAGTAAAGTACATAACATACAGTTCTGTATAAATCATATCAATATTCACAAATGTGCTGAAAACTGAAGAAATAGCAACATGAGGAGCCAGGCAATGATAAAAATCCCAAATCCAGGCAAGAATAAAAACAGTTTGAATCACAACTCAACTTGTAGGTACAGAGAGCCAACTGGATAAAAACATAAAAAATCCTTTTATTGTAGTCGACCAGAGGTAAGCGCTTTCACAGTACAGCTTCACTGGTACTGTGAAAGCGCTTACCTCTGATCGACTACAATAAAAGGATTTTTTACGTTTTTATCCAGTTGACTCTCTGTACCTACAAGTTGAGTTGTGATTCGAACTGTTTTTATTCTTGCCTGAATTTGGGATTTTTATCATTGCTTGGCTCCTCCTGTTGCTATTTTTTCAGTTTTCAGCATATTTATCTTTATTTTAGCAATGGAGGACTTACCACCTGATTTCCACTACTATGTTTTTATTTTTAATATTCACAAATGACAAAGAATTATTTACCAAATTCCAGATAGCTGGGCTGACAGCATGACGAGGAGTAGCATGAACTGAAGAGGATTTCTTTTGGACATTCCAAACCACTACAGCCGAGGTAAGTATACAGGGGATACCACCTTCACATGTTGGGAAAGGAGTCCAGTACATGATCTGTCATACTACTGTTTGTAGAATTAAAAGAGATTTGGGGCTGGGTTGGTAACAACTGATTTACTGCTGACTGGAAGTGAATACACATGAGGGCTTGTTAATATGATATGATGTTTACTGTCTCTGTACTTTATTTGTTGCAGCATAAGGTAGGTTTGCAGGAGGTAGGACATATAAGCCTTGTGAGCTGGCTGGAGACTGAGGTTTTTCCTACCCTTTGTTGTCATGTGTATTGTTTGGGTGTGATTACCTGCAGGAATTTTCCCCATTGCTGTACAGAGTTGAGGAGACAAGGAGGGAAGTCTTTCAATGATGATAATAAGTGACTCTCCCTCTTGTTTGGTGGGGTTTGTGGAGGAAATGTTTTTTTTTTCAAAACTGTGTATTCCAGGTTGTGGTTGGCAAAGGAGGGGAGAGGTTTTTTATAACTTGTGTGTCTAAGCTGTTTTGGGGGAGTGGCTATGTATTTCAGAATGCATTTTATTTGTTGTGTTTTTTGTGTTTGAGGAGCATCTCCAGGTACCAGTGTCCACCTATGTCTGTCATTGTGAAGGGAGGGGGGGTAATGCCATGACCAACTGTGCTTCTCTGGTGTTGCTTCTTGGGGGGGGGGTAACTTTTCCAAATGCATTTCAGCTTCTTTTTGTTGGAAGGGTTAATAAACGCTGTGAAACCTATATAAAATATCTAATACATCTGCAACATGTTGGTCTGAACAGGGAGGTGGCCATACTAACATGTATGCGTGTCACTCAGCCTGAAGATCATCAGAAGGGATGTTAGTGGCATGTTCATAGATGGCTTGCATTAGATCTTAACCTACTGTTGCAGTGCACACAGAAGCCAGAGATCTCACACAAGTGGACTACCTTCATATGGCTCATGTGCCTGTACTACAATTAACAGCGTATGTCATGGGCAGGCTGGGTGACATTAAAAAGCAAACAGCTAAATTGCTAAGGTATATAGGAGTGCAGCACTTAAGGGGACAGGCAGGGCACAGGGAAGCAGAGTTATACACATCTGCATTTGTACCCATCTACAACTGTAGTGGAGGATGTAAGTGTGACATTGTGGGCCCATGACACAAAGACCACATGTCATGTTGCAGATATCAGGTTTAACTGCAAGGACTTGCTTCATAGATATGTGCTGATGTTTGGCATGCATCTCATGCACACCACCACTGTCACAACATGGAAGGCACTTTTACATGGGGCATGGCATGTGCCTCTGTGTGGGTCAGGTATGACACACACACACACCAAATCTGGTAACTGTGGACTTTGTTATGGCATACTCTGATGTGGCTGTAAGAGGTACAACAGACCAACAACTCAGCATATGTCTGTTGTCACAGTTTCAGAGCAGGAAGCTTGACACTGGAGAGGAAGAGGATGAAGAAGTTCTCCCAGGCAGAGAATGATGTCATACTGCACACTTTCATGAGCCTAGTCATCATAAACGCTTTACAGACAGCACCTTCTACCAGCATGTCTAGTGTGAGCTTGTTTTACAGGTCAGTGCTGTTAATGGCTAGAACTGTACACAATTGCAAGTATGGTTTAGGGTCATTGACATAGTCTATTATGTCCATAACAAGGCAACTCTCCTTGCAGAAGAACAATGGGCCATGGATAGGGGGTTGGCCAACAGAGTCATCACTAACGTATACAGAAATACTGAAACTCTGCACTAAAATACTGAAAGTTACAAAACCTATGCAGAAACATGTTATAACTTGAGTACTGATTTCTAACAATTGAAACTGCAAATATTTTTGTCCAAAAATGTCAACATACTCATCTGAGATGCCCACAACATAAGTGATAAAGTTGTTCTCAAATGATTATTACCTTTGCTGCATGTTCCAGAGAGAAGTGCTTTAGCTAAGCACATAATTGAACGTGGTGATGCTCATAGTAATAACTTTAGAATTATAGAGTGTCTAAATGAGAACTTGCAGTTAGGTGATTTTAAAGACATTACAGAACAGCATGAATTAAGGTAGATAATGAAGTTACATGCTGATCGGGCTCCTGGTTTAAATGAAGTAGCCTCGATCAAGCCTTATTTGAAAGCAAGTTCACTTAGATAATATAATGTTGGTTGAATTTAAATGTATATGTTGCTTCTATATATTTTAAGAAGTATAAAGAGTTTTTAGTGAATACTTTTTTAATATATATATACACAACTGTTTGCTGGCTAGGATAATAGATAAATTGTGCTAGTCATGTGATTGAGTCTAATTTTGTTGCTGATAGGCTATTGGTGTTCATCATCATCATCATCATCATCTTTCGGCTTTTCCCATTAAGGGTCGCCATAGTGGATCATCTCTTTCCATTTCTTCCTATCCTCTGCATCTTTTTCTATCACACCAACCGCCTGCATGTCCTCTCTCACCACGTCCATAAACCTTATCTTAGGCCTTCCTCTTTTCCTCTTACCTGGCAGCTCCATCCTTAGCATCTTTTTCCCAATATACCCATCATTCCTCCTCAGCACATGTCCAAACCAACGCAATCTCGTCTCTCTTGCTTTGTCTCCAAACTGTTCAACATGAGCTGACCCTTTAATATACTGATTCCTAATCCTATCCATCCTAGTCACACCGAGTGCAAATCTTAACATCTTTAACTCTGCCACATCCAGCTCTGACTCATGCCTTTTTGTCAATGCCACTGTCTCCAACCCATATAACATAGCTGGTCTCACTACCCTCTTGTAGACCTTCCCTTTCACTCTTACTGGTACCCGTCTGTCACAAATCACTCCTGACACTCTTCTCCACCCATTCCACCCTGCCTGTACTCTCTTTTTCACCTCTCTTCCACATTCACCATTACTCTGAACTGTTGATCCCAAGTACTTAAACTCATCCACCTTTACCAACTCTACTCCCTGCATCCTCACCATTCCTCTACCCTCCCTCTCATTTACACACATATATTCTGTCTTAGCCCTGCTGACCTGCATTTCTCTGCTCTCTAGAGCATATCTCCACCTCTCCAGAGTCTCCTCAACCTGATTCCTACTCTCACTACAGATCACAATGTCATCTGCAAACATCATAGTCCACGGGCCCTCCTGTCTGATCTCATCTGTCAACCAGTCCATCACCACTGCAAATAAGAAAGGACTCAGAGCTGATCCTTGATGTAATCCCACCTCCACCTTAAATGGATCTGTCACTCCCACTGCAGTCCTCATCACTGTCACACTACCCTTGTACATATCCTGTACCACTCTTACATACTTCTCTGCCACTCCTGACTTCCTCATACAATACCACAACTCCTCTCTAGACACCCTGTCATATGTTTTCTCCAAGTCTACAAAGACACACTGCAACTCCTTCTGACCTTCTCTGTATTTCTCCAATAACACTGTCAGAGCAAACTTTGCATCCGTAGTGCTCTTTCCTGGCATGAAACCATACGGCTGATCACTAATCATCACCTCGCTTCTTAACCTAGCTTCTACTACTCTTTCCCATAACTTCAAGCTGTGACTGATCAATTTTATCCATCTGTAGATACTGCAGCACTGCACATCACCCTTATTCTTAAAGATAGGTACCAAAACACTTTTGCTCCACTCCTCAGGCATCCTCTGACTTTCCAAAATTTCATTAAACAATCTAGTTAAAAATTCCACTGCCATTTCTCCTAAGCACCTCCATGCTTCCATTGGTATGTCATCTGGGCCAACAGCCTTTCTATTCTTCATCCTCTTCATAGCTGTCCTTACTTCCTCCTTGCTAATCTGTTTCACTTCCTGATTCACTATCCCCACATCATCCGACCTTCTCTCTCTCTCATTCTCTTCATTCATCAGCCCTTCAAAGTACTCTTTCCATCTACTCAACACACTCTCCTCTCTTGTGAGTACCTTTCCCTCACTATCCTTTATCACCCTTACTTGCTGCACATCTTTCCAAGCTCTGTCCCTCTGTCTAGCCAATCGGTAGAGGTCCTTTTCTCCCTCTTTAGTGTCCAATCTTTCATACAACTCTCCATACGCCTTATCCTTAGCTTTCACCACCTCTCTCTTTGCCATGCGCCTCATCTCCTTATACTCATGTCTACTTTCTTCATCTCTTTGACAATCCCACTTCTTCGCCAGCCTCTTCCTCTGTATACTCTCCTGTACTTCCTCATTCCATCACCAGGTCTCCTTGTCCTCCTTTCTCTGTCCAGATGTCACACCAAGCACCTTTCTAGCAGTCTCCCTTACTAGTTCTGCTGTAGTTACCCAGCTATTCGGTAACTCTCCACTGCCTCCCAGTGCCTGTCTTAATTCTTCCCTAAACTCCACTTCACAATCACCCTTTTTGAACTTCCACCATTTAATCCTTGGCACTGCTTTCACACTCCTCCTCCTCTTCTTGATCACCAATGTCATCCTACAGATCACCGTTCTATGCTGCTTAACTACACTTTCCCCTGCCACCACTTTACAGTCTCCAATCTCCTTCAGACTGGCCCTCCTACATAGGATATAATCCACCTGTGTGCATCTTCCTCCACTCTTGTACATCACCCTATGCTCCTCCCTCTTCTTAAAATATGTATTCACCACAGCCATGTCCATCCTTTTTGCAAAATCCACAATCATCTGACCTTCTGCATTCCTCTCCTTAACACCATACCTACCCATCACTTCCTCATCCCCTCTATTCACTTCACCAACATGCCCATTAACGTCCGCTACAATCACTAGTCTTTCACCCTTGGGTACACTCACCACCACTTCATCCAACCCATTCAAAAATTTTTCTTTCTCATCCATCGCACACCCAACTTGTGGAGCATATGCACTAACAACATTCATCATTACACCATCAGTTTCTAGCTTCATAAACATCACCCTGTCAGACACTCTCTTCACGTCTAAAACACTAAAATAGGCTATTGGTGTTAATGAATTGAATTGTATTTTTGTATTTAAGTCTAAATGTGTTCTATAGTGTTCTTGCTATGATGAAGCACTCGTTTTCAGTGTGAAAACATTTACCAGTTAATAAAACTCAGTTTTATATCTGCCGTGTTTCTCTGTTTGCACATTTGTATTCGTCTCTGGTTATATAATTTGGTGCAAAGGAGTTCATTCGCAGTGGCACTTTTATTACTTTTGATTCTAATGTTTTCACATTTATAAGCAGAAATTTACAATAACTTTCCCCCATTTTATCAAGTAAAGTCCCAGAGATAACATGTGATAAGTCTCATGTAAATACAAGTCAAAGAACTTTCCTTAGTTTTTGACTTCCAGTGAATTACAACAGATTTTTGTCAAACAAAGGTGACAGTTTTGAATAGTCAACACAGCAAGAATCGAAGTACCGTGGCTTACAGCAGAACATTTTTTAATAATTTAAGATATGATGTACATCTTTATTTTAAGTAAAAAATATAAAATATTGATTGTTTTCTTTATTTTTGGATATGGACAATGACAACTTGGAAATCTGGCATTACAGTAACTGAGACTATGACCCAGATAATGGTGATTGGACTTCCTGGTTGTATTAAAGGAAAATGGCTGTCAGCTGTTTTTTTTACTACTAATGGCTGAAAGGATGGTTTTCTTTATGCCATGATACAACTCTGGTGTTTGGGATCCTGCCAGTGTCACATACTATGAAACTTTAGAGTAGGATATTAGACTGGCCACTCCACTATTGTGCATATTTTTATTTGGGTTGTAGGCAGAAAGTGAGAAAATGGAATAAAAAAAATCTCACTGTTTATGTTGTCAGAATGTAGTTTTCATTGCCTTTGTCTTGAACTGAGAAAGTTGCCACTGAAACTATAATTAATTAAGGTGTGGTTTAATGTAAATGTAAATGTCTATGTGTGTGCATATGTTTGCCGGGGTAGATAAATGGAAACAGTGAGCAGCTGCTGGCTTCTGGAAGCGAAGACTGATCTCTTTGTTTGCTGTTCATAACTCGTCACAAAATATGCACTTACAAAGAATGAATTGGACCATTACAGTGATTCCTTATCTTTAAGTCAGTGAGTAAGGAATGTAAAACCATGTTATATATCAGAATGTTGGGATTTTGGTGAGATGTATATTGCAAGATGGAGTTGCTGCAGAACTTTGCATTGACATACCTCAGTGATACATTTCTGACACAACAGTTTTGTATATGTCCAACTGGGTTTAAGAGACATGTTTCTTTTTATAACTGATAGCAGAGAAAAAAATAAAAATAATAATACAAAAAGACAGACAGGATTCACATACTGAAACTGTCAAGCAAAACGTGCTCAAGTTAACAGTATCTCAACACCCAAGCAGACTTCAAAGATTTTTTTTCCTCTGGTAGATTATGAATGTTGGAAGTGTGATGGGGAAGAAAGCATTAACTGGGAAAATATTTTTGGTAGTGTAATGAGTTGGCAGACTTTAAAAGTTCCTAGCAGACTAATCCTTCAGAAATACTAGGTGAGCAAATTGGTGTAACTAAGGAAATGTTTTTGAGCTTTGCAGCAGAACTGCCTAGACATAGTAAGGTCTTGCTGAGTTTAATTCTGGTGGCTGTCAAAAAAAGCAGTTACTAGAAAATGCAAATCAAAGTCTAAACCAACTGTAGTAGAAGTAATGAATATAGAAACATAGATAAAAGAACTGAAAGTGGGATTTTTAGAAATTTTAGTAGCAAATCACATAGAAAAAGGGGAATTATGGGAATGATACAAGCATTGTTGCCTCACAGCAAGAGGTTCTCCCATTCGATTCTCAGCTAGTGTGCGGGGAGTGCTTTCTGTGTGGAGTCTGCATGTCCTCCCTGTGGGTCGGGTGGCGTTCCGAAAGACATGCGTGAATGGGCGTGCCTTTGTTGAAGGTTGGGCGTTGAGCTGGCAACTCGGCACTGTGAAAATCTACTGCCAATCATTAGCGGACTGGAGTTCCGGTGTGGCGACCCCTAACTGGGAAAACCCGAAAGACAACAACATACATGCAGAATAATGTTTTGAAGGAAGAATGAACTTTAAGGGAAGGCAGGAACTGAATGAGCTGTGTAATGTTCTGTATAGATTATATGTGATGTATAATATTTGTAACTGAAAATATGTCAATATGGTTTGTTTTCACTTATATAAATGTATGATTGCCTATGTCATAAGTGATAATTTAATAAAGACATTTCTTGTTAAAAAATAATAAATATACTTTATATAGAAACTGAGCACGTTGCTTTCTGTGTTTGCATTTTGTACGACAAGACAAATAAAAGAACATTATACAGAAAACTCTCAGGTAACTGGAACTCAGGCAACCATAACTCTCAAGCAAACAGAAAAAAATAGAAGAAATACAGTACAATTACTTACGTATTATCACAACCACTTTAGAAACAACATGGAATTAACAGGTTGCTAAGCTTCCTGGCTGAAGTCACTGGTGAGTGCTCCACATTTTGGCCATTTGCTCCAACCACACTACAAGAAGTAATGTTCTACATTTTGGAGGTGGACTTTATACACCTGGAAAACTAATGGAATAACAGGCTTTTGTATTAGCATGCATTTTCGGGAGTATATAAAGTCTGTAACTCAAATGTGCGTCATTATGTAATGACTCAAATCCTCAGCGATTTGCCAGAAAACACAAATTTTACGAAGAGCAGACCAAAATATGAAGTGAAATTCTGGACAGTTGACAGGTATACAACATGTGAGTGACAGCAATTATACCAATTTAGCAGCATTTACCTCGTTGTAAAGAGCGATCCGTATTCTGAGACTCAGTATAGTCTGTTCTTCCAGAAAGAGTTTATGCACACAGTCATTAAGAATTTTATCAAATACCCTTAATTAATATGACCCAGTATTTACTTATCAAAACCACTTGTTCAAAATATGAATAAACGGTTAACATCTCACTAAGCTTCCTGGCTGAAGCCGCTGGTGAGTGCTCCATATTTTGCTCATTTGCTCCAACCATATTACAAGAAGTAGTGTTATACATTTTGGAGACAGAAGGTAGAAAGTAATGATCCTGACATTCATTCTACTTAATAAAATAAATTAACATATCAATGCCACTAGATTTGCTCACAGTTTGAGACTGGTACTTGTGGGGGGGCCTCATGCCTCACAACTATCCAGATTTTTGCAGACTGTTCAGGTTTTTTTCCTCATATTTTTGGTCTGAGCTTTAGATTTATACACCCATTTTCTTATCAAGATTTAGCAAGCAGTTTTACACAGTCAAAAGTTTTTTAAAGTTCTGTTTCACTGTGTTTATTACTACAAATGCCAGTATTTACATTTTCTGCGACCTGTTAAATGCGTTTTCTACAAGAGTGATTTGTTTGTAAAGTAGTTGTAATAATTTGTAAGTACCCAATTTTCATGTGTTGCACTGTCTGTCCCCCCCCCCCCCACAGAAACATACCTTACGTTTTAAGAGTTTTAGAGTTATAAAAAGGAAGATAGGAATAAATTACCTCTCTCTCCAACCTAAGAACAAGTCAAACCAAACAAATAGTATAGGGTACAATATTAGTTAGGCCTATTTTTAATAGTAACTCTGAAGCAACCATAAACTATAGTTATCTGGCATCTTTCAATCCCTGTGGGTGCCCGTTAACCAAGAGTTTACTTTGTATGACTAAGAATGTTGAACTTCTGCTTAAACTCTGTCTTCTGAGTTGATGTCTACCAGACAATCATCTGCTGTGTCTGGATTTTTTACATATTTTGAACAATGTAGCCTAACAAAAGGGAGGAACTAATCTTAAAATTGTACATTATTTAAAAATCATTCTCTTTCAATCTACTTTGTAAAAATGCCTTTCACAATAAAGATTAGAATATCAAAATATTCTGCTGTAAATTGTATCGGTGTTTCTCCAATTTACTAGAAAAAGGGTAAAACATGTAATTCATCTGCACCCCATCAGTATTTTAGTTTCTGCTTCCAAGCAGATTTAAATATGGGGTGTTGATTCTTCAGTTCTGCATAACATGGACCGAGTGTTTATTTTGCCTCACCATACACAAATGTGATGATGTGATAGCAATACAGTCTTATACACATCTCCTTCAACTGCCGTTTAGCTTCCAGGAGAAGAAAACTACATTGACAAGGTAATATGTTGCAGCCTACATCTCTTTCTCAAACTGATATTGTAGGATCTTTACCATTTTGTTTCAGCAAGCTGTTACATAAAGGATTAGTCTTATCTCCCAGGTCCAACCACTGAAGTGTTTAAGGAAGTAAATTGACTTCAACACAGAGCTCTAGCAAACTAATTAAGTTAGAGATGGTATAAGTGCATAATCATATAAAATAAAAAGTTATCAAAGATAATATTGTTTATTCAGATAGTTATGAAAATTGGTTAAAAATGTACTCCATCTGGAATATTGTTTGGCAGGAAACATGATTAAGACTCAATGATTTCTTCCTGAAAATCATGAGCACTCATTCCAATGGCTCTTTTCCTAAATGTACACCATTTGGGAGTGGAAACACCATCTTGAGCACAATGAGTTATGAGCTTCCATCTTCTTCTGAGATCAAATTAAAAACTCTCAGAACGAAAACTATCTTGCAGTCTCTGTGTATGTTTTTCAAGTTGATATGTGCTCTGTTGAGACAACTTTCTCACATTTACTTGTCTGCAACAGTTTATAGCCATAAATTTTCTCCAAATGACTCACATTACTTCTTTTCTACAATTTAAATTCTGCTTCATGCTTTATTATAGCAGTATATATCACCCTGCAATCCTAACCTCTCTACTTGTGTTTAAATCCTTAGCCAGGTTTTACTTAAGCAGTACACATAAAGACAATCTTGAGCGACTGAAGCAATGCCGATATTAGTATTGGGTAGCATGAAACAATGCTAAAACTAGTACTATACAGAATGAAGCAACACCAGGTAAGCAGAGTACAGAATGAAGTAATGCATGGCCTAATGCTGTACAGAATTAAACAATTCCAAATAGTACCATCTAGAACAAAACAATGTCTTGACTGGTACTGTGCAGTATAAAACAATGACAGAACTAGTACTGTGCAGAATGAAGCAATGCAAGTACTAGCACTCTGTAGAACAAAATAATACCTAATTAGTACTGTGCAGAATGCAGCGATTACCAGAATTAATACTGTGCAGAAAGAAGCAATGCCAGGCTAGTACTTTGCAGAATGAAGTAATGCAAGAAATAGTAGTGTGAAGACTGAAGCAATGCCAGACTAGTGCAACGGAATGACATAATGCCAGAGTAAAGGGTGTAGAACAAATCAGTGCCAGACTAGGACTTTGCAGAATAAAGTAATGTCAGAACTAGTACTGTATAGAAAGAAGCAATGCCAGGATATGCTGTGTAGAACAAATCAATGCCAGAATAATGCTTTGCAGAATGAAGTAATGCTAGAAATAATACTTGGAAGGACAAAGCAATGCCAGACTAGCAAAGTGCAGAATGAAGCAGTGTGAAATAATGACACACCAGTACAGTGCAGACTGAAGCAATGTCACAGTAACACTGAACATACTGAAGCAATACCAGAGTAATAAAGTTTTAAACTCATGGATCCTGACGGTTAGATCTGTATAGGACTGCTGATTTTTTAATTAGACATTGAACCTTTTATTCTCTTGAAAGGCTAAAAGACTTTAGGTAACATTGAAGGTTCACTGTATCATCCATCTCTCAGAAACAAAAACTGGACCTTAACTGCTACATCCTAGTTGATCCTTAAGTTTCATGCAGTTTGACAGATGTTTAGTTTTATTATATTTTTATTTGTTCCATCCCTTCTGGCCTACTTGTGTATGTCCCCCAGTAGTTACTGACATTTCTAACAGTCTAGTGGACACTTGGTATTTGGGAGTAGGACTGGCAGCACTACTTATATTACAACAGGGCAGCAAAATGGCTTCTTTACTTTTGGTGTTTTCAGAGCATAACTAGTCACTGTTTTTAATTATAGAACTCCTCTATTCCTGTGAGATGACTCACTGTATATGGTTACAAAAATCACAGACATTTACGAGTCTTCCATTCTATGTAACAGGTTCAAAACTTTCTAATGGGTAATGAAACAAAGGAAATCTGACTAATTGTTTTTCTTTCATAAATAAGCAAGCCAGTCGTAGTGATTGTAATCAGTGACAGACTAAGTATAGTTTGGACCCTGGGTAGTTTTCAAGCCATGTGCCCCCCACCCCCACAGTCTTTTTTGGACCATACATAAATGCACATATTCTCTTCAGTTTGTCTTCCTGACTGCTTTAAACTATTAAATACCACTCAGACTGCAGTAATTATAATCCATCAATAGCCATAGTCATCAGTCGGAGTCATCTCACTGTGTATTCCTCAAATGTCTGATTTTGATAAAAAAAATCAGCAAGTTATGTTCCATTTTTACTGTGTGTACCTCACTTGCCTGATTGGGGGTAAAATAAAATAAATAAATACATACTACTTAATAATAATAATAATAATAATAATAATAATAATAATAATAATAACAATAACAATAATAATAATTCAAGTTTATTTCACACAAACTCGGAGTAGTCTGATTATTCATTCTTAATTTATATAAATCAAGCAAATTACAAGAGTGTATAATTTGCCACCATCCACATACAGCATGCACTCCCATCCAACCATACCACTCAACCTCTTAGCACAAGAAATCTGGGTGAAGTCTAAAATAATGGAGGGGGGGCAAAGGCCCAAAAATAGGGATAGATTTTAAATATTGCTCTTAGAAAGTTGCTGGAATAATAGTATTTGTGTTAGAATGCATTTTCTGAAGGATATAAAGTCTGAAACTCAGATACGTCATTATTTAGTAACATAAGACTGAAGTGATTTGACAGAAACCACACATTTTATGAGGAACAGACCAAAAATATGAGGAAGAAATCTGGACATTCTGCAAAAATCTTGACAGTTGAGAGATATGCACCCAACAGTTATAGTCACTTTCCTGTGTACACCTCTCAACCTCTTAGAATAAGAACCAAGAACAAAGCCAAAAAATAATGAGGGGCAAAGGCCCAAATTCAGGGACACATTTTAAATATTTCTCATATCCTCTGAATGTTTTGCTAGGAAAAACCTTCTTTGTATTAGCATTCAGTTTATGAAGGATATGAAGTCTGAAACTCACACATCTGTCATTATATAGTGACTGCAATTCACAATAATTTCCACTTTGCTGAATATACTTTATCTCACTGTGATAAAAATACTTAGAATAACAGTTTTTGTATTAGCAAGTAGCATACATTTTCTGAAACTCAAATTGTCTGTTATTATTCAATGACTTCAATTTTCAGAGATTTGCCAAAAGACAAATACACACAAACACACACACACACACACACACACACACACACACACACACACACACACACACACACACACACACACACAAACATGCACACACTCCCTTCACAAGGATCACAACTAAATATGAGGCAAAATCAGGGTCAGTTGACAGGCACGGATAGATTTCAATTCCTTACAGAAAGAATGAGGTAACAAATAATAATAATAATAATAAGAAGAAGAATCATCATCATCATCATCATAACCATGAGGCCCAAAGCCCTAAATCAAGGCCTTGTTAAAATAGTGCTATTATATACTTTGAAAATTGTTACAAAAGGTGTTGCATTAGTATGCATTTTCTGAAGGATATGAAGTCTGAAATGCAAAATGTTTTTCATGATTTAATATCTGCAATCCATGCAATCTGACAGAATACAACACATTTTATGAGGAACAAACCAAAAATATGAGATTAAGTAAAGGGCATTGTGGCCTTGGTGGTGCAGTGGTTAGTGTTGTCACCTCACAGCAACAAACTTGCCGATTCAATTCTTGGCTGGGTTGCCTTCTGCACAGAGTCTGCATGCCCTCCCTGTGGTCATGTGGGTTTCCTCTGGATGCTCTGGTTTCCTCCCCATTCCAAACACATGCAGTAGGTGGATTGGACACTCTAAACAGGCCATACGTGAGAATGTTTCTGTGAGTGGTATGAATTGAATGAGATCCAGTCCATTATCTGACCACAGAAATAGGGGCACTATTCTTTGGAGTCTGTCCATTTGCTACTGGGTACCCTACTTGTTTGTCAGAACACTGAGACAGCATTATGCAACACTATAAAAGCAGTCTGTTACACCAAGCAGTGAATCTCATTATAAATGCATAAAAGTCAGAAAATACTAGAGTACAGTTTTGACAATATGAACCAGTCACAATATTGCACTTGCCATTAAAAAAAATAAACATGTAAGTAAACAGACGTACAGCAAACTACTCAAATGATCATGGTGATCATGGTGCCTGCTGCCATACTCCTGCTTAACCCTGTTTAAGAATTGCACTTTTCACAAGTGGCTCATACACTAACTTTGCCTTCTAATCAACACCTTGTACTCTGCTTTGGTGCCATCCTCTTTATTTAACACCTTTGAACTAACAAACAAAGCATCAAAAGCTGAAGTTATGGGTTATAGGTTATACTTATGCAACAGCCTTACCCTAAACAAGCATTTCTGAATTTTGAATGCTAACTTGCATTAGAGAGGGGCTACTGTGACAGTAGTTGAAGATATGCAATCATTAAAATGATGACTGAGACAGTGAAGTGAAAATAAATCAGTTATTATCTAATATGGTAAAACATTACATTATATATGGTCTAACACCCCATTCAGCATGTACCCCACAAAGCACATGCAGCAGCTGGAGAGACCACAGAGGTTCCTCACTAGGAGAATCCAGGGCCTCAAAAATCTACCATGCACAGATAGGCTAAAAGCCTTATCCCTCTACTCTGTTTCATACAGACTCCTCAGAGGTGACCTCTGTCTGGCATACAAGGTGATCTCGGACCCCGTCTTGATGGGACTGATGCATATCCGCAAGTCAAGCTCCACTCGAATAACCCACATACGTGGCCTCAACCTGGTCTGTGACATCAGTAGGACATGCTGGTGGGACAGATTTGTGTCCCAGAGACTCCCCCATCTATGGAACAGACTCCCTCTCCATGTCAAGCAGAGTACCTCTTTACCCCTTTTTAAATGCAATCTGGATAACTGGATAGGAAATAGAAAAAACATCCCTGGGATTCCACCTGTGTCCCTGCTGGACAGGGGCATCAGGTGCTGATGTGTCTATGCATGGGCTAAACTCTTGGCTAGGCTTATAAGGGCTTTAGGGCCAATAGCCTAGTCACTTCCTATGATCCTATGATCCTATGACCTACTTTCTTGTAACTGCAGCAGTTATGCAAGCTGATTGCAAATAAGATGTCATGCAAGTAAAACTATCATCACACTTCTGCATAAAACTTTGGCTGTCACTGTTCTGCTTTGAAGAAAGCCTTACCTCGACTAATTTCTGAGTGACAGAAGTCCTCACAGGCCACATAGTTAAAGCCATCATGGCGTTTGGCTAGCCAGTCAATCTACCTGTGCTTATCAGTCACAACCCACTCCTATAACAGCCCTGTGAGCAGCTGCTGCCATCCAGTATTACCAACCTAGGAGGGAATGGAAGCAGATGACCAGGCCTTTCTTCTATATCAGAAACAGACACACACGCACACACACACACACACACACACACACACACACACACACACACACACACACACACACACACACACACACACATACAGCTGCTGCCATCCAGTATTACCGACCTAGGAGGGAATGGAAGCAGATGACCAGGCCTTTCTTCTATATCAGACACACACACACACACACACACACACACACACACACACACACACACACACAATTTATATTTCCCTTTTACATGTCTGTGGGATGGTGGGAGGAAACCAAAGGACTGAGAGAAAACCACAGAAACATGGGGGGGGGGCATGCAGACATGGCACAGAAGGCACTGAAGCCAAAAATCAAACATCAGCAGTGAGGAAACAATGTTATCCACTGCACATTTTTGTGGCACATTCCTAGCCAATTTATTAACTGAAAAAACAAACCTGTAGGACTCTATTACAATTTTTATCAGAAAGTACTGCAGCCAATGGGAGGGAAGTACTTTTACGGATTGTTTTCCGAGCTTCTAAGGCATAAAATGGACCATACGTTGAGGAACTAGTATAATGGTCCACAAGCTATTGCCACTCATATTTGTTGCTGATGCCATAGCTGCTGCAGGCACTGAAATATTCTAAGAAAAGGTAAAGTCTGGTGTCTCACTCTTATTCTTAATGCTTTTAACAGATGGGAAGTGCAAGAGAGAATTGTAATATTTTAGGCTGTGTTTTATTAATCAGTGATGATATCTGGAGTAGGAAAGGGGGAGGGTGAATTCAATTCAATATGTGGCTCATGACATCTGAAAGCTTCCGATGAAAATGAAAGCCTGTCTTTGTATCGTGCTCAGGCTTGGAATATCCAGTCCTGAATTATCGCTGCATACTGCATATGTGCTTTATAATGACCTCATTACTGAAATTAATTCTAAAGATGTACTTTTCAGTCCGATTCCATGCTTTACCAAACATATGAAAAGTAGACCAGCTTCATGGCTATCAAAACAGACCAAATCACTCAGACAAAAAAAGAGACAAAGCTTTGAAACCTTGGCAAAGAAATAAACAGATCTCAACCTCCAAGCCTACAAAGAACTCAGAAACAAAGCAAAACATATAACTAAACGGAATAAAAAAACATACTACATAAACCTCCAAAAATCTAACTATTAGAATCCAAACAGTCCTCAATTAACTACCTCCTACACAAAGGCAATTCTACCCTATCTGCTCCCTCTATCAACTCGCAATCAGACGGCATGGCATTTAAATTCAACTCCTTCATATAAGCAGATGCCTCCCTTAACAAAAGGAATCCTAACTCTTTATTATCACCTCCCCCATTCCAATTGACTTAACCTCCAAAACCTCTTTTTCATTTAACCCTGTTCCCACTGCCACTATCAGAAAATAGCTTCTTCATTTAAAACCTACTACCTTAACTCCAGACAACTTATAGACTGAGTAGATCAAAATAGCTTTAGTTGCCCTAGCATACCCTGTACCTATCTCAACTAACTGGTCCATCAAAGAATATTACATTGCAAGACTTTGGAAGAAATCCTACATTCTCCCCCGTCATAGTAGTGGTACATCTACTGATCTCTCAAACTATAGATCAATTGCTGTAATATCCCCTTGCTAAAGCACTAGAGAGATGTGTACAATCTCAGCTTCTCAGACACATCACTGACAACAACCATCTATCTCAGAAAGGCATGTTTTCAGTTATATCAAAGTGGGATCCATACGGATCACCGAACGGCAACATAACCAAAACAGATTCGGGTGGGCATACTTGCACGAAAGTATGCCTGTTGTGGAGATCACACTACAGTGGGGATAAGGGAAAATTCCCTTTTCCCCACTGAAGTGCGACCTCGGAGTGAGAATATTTAAGTAGGGGGTGTGTGGGGGGTGCAAGGGGGCTTGCCTCCCTGCAAAAACGTAAAAGTAATGTTTTATTTATTTTTTTTAAACACACATTAATGAAAGCGCTTTTTCAGTTAAAGCGCTTTCGTTAAAGTGTGTTCAGTGATTGTGGATTTGGACTATTGAACTTTTGTTCAATAGTCCTAGATCCATCACAGTACCATCACAGCGCTTCTTAGCTTTATAACTAGCATAAACCAAAATAGATATATGTGTAAACCAACATTGTCCATTTTCTTGACCTGTCAAAGAATCTGACACAGTCTCCATGATAAATTTAATCAAAAAATGGTATCCCTAGGACTCATCAATCAGTTGGTTCCCAAGCTATCTTTCTAACAGATCACAGACTGTAAAATGCAGAACAGTTCCTCTTAATTCATTGCAATCTGTTTTGGAGCACCCCAAGGATCCATACTTCTACTATTTAATACATTCATCAATGACCTCCACAGATCTGGCAAATATGCTACCATTGTACAATATGCTGATGACTCAACACCAATAATCCCTCACAATCAGTTGAAACATGACAATCTAACTCAAAATTCTTCCTGAACCCCACAAGAAACAAATGTATATTACTCATTTCCAGACAAATCTTGAGCCAAAAATGTATTCACCTTAACCTCATGAAACACTACCAAAATTAAACTTTCATCCCATACAAAGCTTTTATTGGTTACAATAGATGAAAACCTAAACTTTGAGCTCCATACAAAAGAACTAACAAGGAAAACTCATTAAAAACTAGTCTCTTTATATAGAATCTCTCCCTACTTAACCAACTTATCATGGAAATATATTGCTTCTACCATCTTGGTTCTCACTCTCCTCTATGGTGTTCCAATAATCCTCAATGTACAGGCCCCATTATCAAATCTTATAGAACAATAATAGAATAAAATTACAAAATTTGCCAGTATCATGCCTTAAAAAGCCCGTTATTGTTATGCTAATAAATAAATAAACTAATAAGTAGTGTAAAAAACAAAATAAATAAATTGTACAATGTGACCTAGTAATATTCTTAGCCCATACAGATGTAGGTTTATAGTCCTGAAACTGAAGTCAGATGAAGCCTCATTAGTTTTGCAAGTCATGATAACTCCTGGTCAGTATGTTGCCATTAGATATCATCAACACTAACATTTAGGAAAGGTTACACTGAACAGTAAGTGGATACAGAGATTTAGAAACAAGCAACAGCAGTGCATGATTTGGTAGTAAAGCAACAAATCTTTATAGGCAATTCAGAATTGACACCATTTCCATACTCCTTCAGAACTGGAGTTGACATAAATTACTCATGACAAAGAATACTTAAGGACTGTAACAAAGACTTTTATTTTGGTTCAGAAAGAGTATGAGTGGTCCTACTACATTTCGTTACATATATAAAAAGTTATGGGGTGCACATGTAAATATTGATTAAACTTTGTGAAACTGATCACCACAAAGATCTGCAATGGTAATGTTCGTACGTAGAAGGGGATGGCAAACTTTTAAGTGATGAATCTTTGGTATTGATTTGCACAGGTTATGGAAAAAAGGAGCACTTTTAAAATGAGACTGAGATGCTCAGGATAATAGAACTACAACTCAGGCCATTCAGTAAGTAACAACCTAAAATGTAACATTTCCCACAGTTTATTGTCACTGCGATCTGCCTGAACATTTTACCCCTTACAGTTCCTCTACCAGAACAGTTTGTTCTCCACATGAATCCCATTAAATATACCATACCCCCCCAAAAAAAAATGCTGAAAAGTATTGGTCCACACTTACAAAATTAATTTGTTTATACCATTGGTTACTCTGTCTAATGACTTAGTATTGGAAGACTTCCAGAAAAGTGACAGTATGTGTAACAGAAAGGAGGTATTCAGCCCAAAAATGTTCATCAGTGCTGTTACTGTTTAAAAACACTTTTAATAACAACAAAAAAAAGTGAAACATTTAAGTGCTTTCATCCATACAATTCAGGACTCGGTTGAACATTTTTTGGTTGAATACCTTTCTCTTCCTTGTACTGTTACTTTTCTGGAGGTTAGTTAGTTTTTCTTGTGATTAACAGCCTCTTTTTTGGGTGTATCAGTATTGGAAAATTGCAAGATGAGATAACATATGGAGCACCTGAAGAATATTTATCACTGAGGGATGAGAGAGATATGGAATTGGATGCCTTGCAGATACTACAGTATGGAGATCTAGCAGATGTGAAGACACTTGAAGACATGTCATAACTAATCATGTGGTGAATAACTATGAGAGAGATAGTGAAGAGAGGGGCACAGACATATTTCTCTGCTGATAGTACAGGCAGCAAGATGTCTTAGTGGTTAAGATCTCTGCATTAACTATAATAAGCATTAGATCAACATTAACTATGGGGTTCAGTCCTGATCACGTTTCACTGCCTGTGTTTATATGTTTTTCCTGTATTTGTGGAAGTTTTCCTCAACTGCTCGTTATTACGTGTACATAACCACCCACATATTTAAGCACACACACACACACACACACACACACACACACACACACACACACACACACACACACACACACACACTCACACACACACACCTACCTGTGTATATCAGACTCATATAGAACCCATTCACTTATCTGATTTACAAACATAAAAACTAAATTGAAATATCACTGCATGCTTGCACTGGTGTGGGGCGGATGCCCTGGGAAAACGCACACAAAATAATCACAGTCAGCCAGCTGCTCATGAGTCATGACAGTACTTCAGTCCTCCTCCATCCTCTCTCTGTCATGGAGGGTGGCTAACTTGTGCTCTGCACAGTCACTCAGTGATAAGATCTCTATCTCACAACTCCAGGAAATGGGGTTCAATCCTTATCTTCCAGATAGTATTTGTTTGGGATTTTGCATGTTCTCCTTGTATTTTCCTGCATTTTATTTGGTTTTTCTCTCACCTTCGAAAAATAGTGTGATGGATCAGCTATGTTAAATTGTCCATATATGTATTGTATCTATATCTTTGTAACTGTGGTCCAGTCTATGCCTGAATATGGTCTATATACCAACTGATTTACCTGCTTAATAAATGCTAAATAAATACATCAAATAAACAAATGATGGTGCTGATTGCTTGATACGAACAGAACAATGAAACAGGCAAAAATGTAATAAAATAGAATAACATTGATAAAATGTAGTTAATAACATGTTAAACTGGGAATGCATATCACCATTAGGTTAACTCTACACAGGTATTATATAAGTAAGGCTCGTGACTGGGCTTGAGTTAGAAGGGATCTAATGAGAACAAACAAATGCAGACCAATAAGCAGAAAATAATTAAAAGGAATACCAGTTCATGTGCTGCATATGAATTTAAAATCATAAGGGTTGTGATCCTGTGATACACCTTGACATCTGAGAGGGGTGGGCATGATGTGTTTAATGTCATAACTTGTAATACCATTCAATTAAAATTACTTTTAACTTTGACTTCAGTTACTGAAATTTGCTCACCTATCTAATGTCTCTAAGCCACAAATTAATAACTGCCCAGGAACACGTTCAATCCCTTAGGGTCCAAAATCCATCCTGTCATAATTTGAAATTTGTACCCTCACATCTAATACTTACGACTTTTTTTTACAGGTTTCTTCTATAAATGCTAAATTAAACCTCTGTCTACTTTTTGTTTCCCATTTACAAAGAAAATGTAACCACTGCCCTCTTTGCTCCTTCCTCTGTATTAATATTCTATTGAAATCTCCGTCTTTTGCGCCTAAATTTTGATAGCTGTCTTGGACATCAGCATGCAGGACATGAATGTAAATGCCTGGATGTGTGTAAATACCCTGTCTGTAAGTAAAGGACCTCTGTTTCCTGTATTACAATTACACTGTAAAATAATTGCTCAGAATGAAACAACAGATTCCTGTATTTAATACTCGCAAAAAACGAAAAATCTAGCAAAGTTATACTTTCCACTGTGTGATACCTTAAACCTCTTGTATCAGAGGCAACATGGCATATAAAAGTAATTTGCATATATCCCATATTGCCTCTGATACAAGAGGTTAAAGGTATCACACACTTGAAAGTCTAGCTTTGCTAGATTTTTCTTTTTTGCATTTTTTAACCAATTGGTTTTCCTGTGTGACCTTTTTACTCATTGTTTTAGTTTGTATTTAATACTCAAGAAATGTATGTAACACTACATTCTTAGTTGTATTGTTCTCTGGCATTGGTCTGCATTGCGTCTAAAAACAATTCTTGATGCAGTCTGTCTTACCAGTTAACACAACTAAGGAATGAAGAATAAAGAGAGCTGCATGATTTGAATGAAGCTTGAATAGGAGTCAGTATGCTTCTTACTTCACTCAGTAAGATTGGTGAGAATATGAGGAGTACGTTCCAAACTTAACAACTTGAGGTACTCTGTGTTATACTAATGCACATTTATCTTATTAACGTTTGTCTGTAGAACATTTGCACTCAGTAGAAGACAAGCCTCCCTCACAATAAGCAAGCAGAAGTAGTTGCATACCCATGAAATGCAATAGAAGAAAGTGTTTCAATCTGGATATGGTAGTAATCAGTCTTTTATTAATTTCAGTACAGTATTTTCTTCACTTTTGACTAGATTTTTTGAGCTGGCTGAAGATCTAGTTACTTTGATAGAATGTGATTAAATTATGGTCTGCTAATGATGGGGAACTTGATCTCAGCTAGTGAAATCAGCAATAATGTGCCCTAATATCTTGAGCAGGTAATCATATTGATAGAGTTTTTGAGCAAGATTTATAGAATTTATAATCAGCAACCCTTTAAGGCAGTTAAATCCTTAGCAGATATGGGGAGTGGTATTTTGTATGAGTGTTTAATAGTTAATTGAACAAATTCAAAAGACAACATATTATTTTTAAATGAAGACATTTCATCTCTGCGAGATGTTCCTGCTGATATTACAAACTGTCTTAATATATCCTGTGATTATTATGTCAGGAAAGTAAATCATTGAACTATTAACTGTATAACTAGGCACAGGGAAATAAACACACGTTAGCATGTATGGGGAGGTGTTAAACTTCTGTGTCCAACACCACAAACGTGTTATTTCAATCTTATTTTTATTTGGTTCTGAACCTAAGGAGTAGTAATGAATGTAAATATAGACAGGGTGAGTAGCAGAGACGTGGCACCTAGGAACAAAAACATAAAACTACTATGACATTTACTTGCTAAGGAATGGAATTACAAGATAAATGAGATGTGTGAGCATAACACATTGTACAGATGTTCCCTTCTGTACAGTACAATTTGCAGAGTAGCTGCAATAAAACCTGTATATTTTGTCAAACCAGAAGAATTAATTTTTTTTTATTTTTATTTTTATTTTCATTACCAATCGTTAATGTGCAGTTAGCCTTAATGATCTGCAGTCAGGCTGCCTTCATGATTGATGGCAGGCATATAAAATCTCCAAGTGACTGATTACTTTTATGCAAAAATGCATCTGGATGTCATCAATAACTAATTAGTTAGTGACTGGCACTAGTGATATTACACATCAGTTAAAGAACGCAGAGCTAAACTAAACCTGCGACTGAAGAAATGTAGGTCTAGTTCTGGGCTGAGCAGTCCTTGGTCAAGAATACACAAGAGTGCCATCTGCACACCTAATGACACTTACTTTGTGACAGACCAGTATGTTGGTTGCTTTCACAAAATCAGTCAAAGAATCCAAAAACAGCTGAAGGCCTCTGTCATAGCCTACAAGACAGTATGTTGCCACTTATTCATGGGGCCAAGGTAATGGCCAGTGCACAACAAATTAATAGCTTTAGTTGTGAGAAACATTGACACAAACTGTCTGCTTGTATCTGCTATAATACAAGTACAACTTGAGTTGAAAAGGCTACTTTTCTTGTCACTGGTTAACCCTTTCTTGAGACTTTGCTCCTGTTGGAAGTTTGACCATACTAGCTATGATTAACACTAAAACACAGAACAATATGTTGTTACACAGCTGAGCTATGTCATATATATTATTACACTGACTGACATTAAGTGTATTGCCACAATTAGCACAGCTATATACTATGGATTGCAGAAGTAGCCCATTTTAAGCTGTAGTTTTGGTTCAGAGTTGGTGGTGGTTGAATTCTTTGTTCCAAAACTTAAGCCATATGTCATTCCTGCCTTGATATTTCTCATGGCTGATAACGTCATCAATGAGTTTTATTTAGACAAATAACTACAAAATGCCTGGAAACAACCTTCATTTGCAAATTCAGGCACCATGCTTTCTTTCTATAATATGGTATTAGTTACAAAAATTTTTATATTTATTTCCTGAATTCCTACTAATTTTATTTTTAGTCTTTATTTTAGAAATACATAAACATTTTAAGTTATGCATGTCAATGCAGTTAAAGTATTTTATTATTATGCTTAATGCTTATGTCACAATACAGTTTTAACTTCTCTTTAAGTATTTCAAATAATAATTCAGATTTTGCATGTTATCTGTCATGTTTCCTAGAAGGCCAATATTGTTGTGCAACCTGGATTAGGGAGCATATTTACAATATACATTGTGGCTCTGCTAATAACGCCCTTTCTAAACATGTTAAGAGCACCCCCGTGGGTCATACCCTCCACTTTTTGTTTATTGATAGATCACAGCTTAGTGTGCATGAGAGTGATGTTAGGAATGTCATGGAAACCAAAGAAGTGAGATGGATCATTAGATTAAGAGTCAACCAGGATCGTGGATTAAATGGAAAAGTAACCCTCAGACCAATTTTGAAGGGACGTAGTCTCAGGACTTAGATAAACATTATATATATATATATATATATATATATATATATATATATAAAATTTTCTATGTATTTATACATATTTTACTCTGTTAGACATTTACTGTTTTATATTTTTACTTTATATGTATGTATATGTCTAGATGCCTTCATTTTAGTTTTATTTCTCAGTTTTTCTAGTTGACATTTTGTTAGAGTCTTTGCTTTTATTCTTGGATTGTGCCTCTAGTTGGGTTCTGTACTATCTTTTGATTGGTTGGGGCATTAATTGATGCTTTTATAAATTTAACTTGTCTCAACTGTTTTGCTATTGGTCTGATGAAGCTGTTGTGAAAGCACTTACCGTTTATTAAAGGATTTTTATGAGCTCCTGGACCATGTGTTATTCCGCTGGCTTTTTTACTTTCATTTTGTCCAATTTATTGTCCATTTTATCCATTTCAGAGACAGCTTCTGAATATTGGTCAAAACCATTTGAAATTCCTTCATATTCATCATATTAGTATCCTGAGAGTTTGTTTTTGTGTGACTCATCTTGCTGATATACAAATTTTCCAGATAATATTTTGACAGGAAAATAGAGGAATAATTAAATAATTTTTAGATGTTATCAAAGAGGAAATTTAAATTTATATAACCACCAATTCACCGAACAAAGCAAGTGGAGAATCACAGTCAAAAAGAGGGTCAGTGATTACCTTTAGTTGTTTTAATAATAAAAAAACACGTCCAAAAAGATACAATAAGAACTGCAGTGGATAAAAATTCACCAAATTTCTCTGCCTCAATGTGAAATCACATAAAAAACAAAACAAACACCTTGTAGCAGCACACAGTCAGTAATCCTCTCAAACTGCAATGTATAAGAAAACTGCTGGATACTATCATCCCCACAAACAGGCATAAAATCACTTTTATATGATACATTTTCAGTATTACAATATGCATCCATTTCAAAATATGAAACACATGAATGGAAACTGTCATCACTTAAAATAAATTCACTTTCTATACTGTTATCATTACAAAAGTTACCATTTAGGGCAAAAAACACTGTCAAATTCAGTTTTCTAATAAATTTAAATACTTCACATTTTAACTCATGAACTCTTGGAAAAGCTGCGGGTATAAATTTTAAACCCTTATTCAATACTGCTAAATCTGTTGCAGGTAAAACATAATTTGACAAATTAACTACATAGTTCCCTTGGCAATTCGTATTTATACTAGTGCCACTTGCCTTTTTTAATTGTCTGAGAGTTGGGGTGATATTTCCCATAATTATCATGCCATAGTTGTAGTTTCTGGACCTCTTCTTATTATTCCTCCATGGCTCCCGAAATGTTTTGCTTAAATAGTCCAGATTCCTCTCCTCCGATAACCCTGGAAAATTATTTTCCTCCTCAATGTCCCCTGTAACAAACGGGAAATCACTCCCCGCTGTGGAGACATGACCGTTGCCATTTCTTCTTCCTGTTGAAACCTCATACGGTGACATTGTTTATGCTGATTGGTTGAAATTATGAATGCCTGATTAAGTTCCTAATCTCTGATGGCCCTATGCAGTTTATGTTTTTTCTTTTCAGTTAGTTCTTTCTCATACCCAATTAGCTTGTCATTCACTGTGGCCAAAATACTCTCCAACATTAGATTACTAGATTGCTTCACTATTTTTTTGCATATTTCCTTAGTTTCCATGATCAGCCTTCGCCTCTTCATGTAATGTCTTTTTTTTAGAATGTTCACCCATTCTAAACTGCATTTTTGAGCAGCAGCGACTCACTGGGTATGAAAACCTTTATCTTCCTCATCTTCTAAATGAAATGGGGAGGATGGACTCTTTACAGCTCGAAGACTCCGAGGTGTGATATGAAGTTCAATATAATGTTGCAAACTTAGGGAATTAAAGAAGACCGATGTCTCATTATTTAACAGCTTCTCCACCCTATCAAAAAGCTGTGACTATTCAGGTGAACCCGTTACTTCCCTATTCTTCCCCATGGTTGTAAAGGGATTATTGACACATTGATTTCTATTTTCACCCCATGCATTGAAGGAAGGCAGTGGCACCTCGTTCTGTCCTTGTACATTAGTCACACTAGGTTCCTGGGTTTGTTTTTGACCCAGTGATGTTCCTTCCATGGCAGAAACCAAAAAATTATCAAGAGTCCTTTGGGATGCCTCTTGCGAGGTTTCCCTAAAAATTCTAGGCAGAGACTTAAAGGAGTCTCTGACCATGATACTTATATAACCACCAGTTCACCGAACAAAGCAAATGTAGAACCAGTCAAAAAGAGGGCCAGTGATTACCTTTAGTTGTTTTAATAATAAAAAAACACATCCAAAAAGACACAATAAGAACTCCACTTGATAAAAATTCACCAAATGTCTCTCCCTCAATGTGAAATCACATAAAAAACAAAACAAACACCTTGTAGCAGCACACAGTCAGTAATCCTCTCAAACTGCAATGTATAAGAAAACTGCTGGATACTATCATCCCTACAAACAGGCATAAAATCACTTTTATATGATACATTTTCAGTATTACAATATGCATCCATTTCAAAATATGAAACACATGAATGGAAACTGTCATCTCTTAAAATAGATTCATTTTCTATACTGTTATCATTACAAAGGTTACCATTTGGGGCAAAAAAATACTCTCAAATTTAAATTAAATTTAAATTATTAAGTCTTTGTGAAAACAAAAAAGTAACATAAAACTAAAATTTCCTGACAGAAATATAATAAGAACAGCAGAGCTGAAGAATTCTGCCTCTGTCTCTTCAGCATCCTGGACACCCCCCCCCCCTTCTGTAATGCTGTTCTCAATGTCACTAAGTGGTGTGTATATGCACAAATGACATCAAGAAGTTTACTGGCTAGCTTATGCAAATGATATGCATCTTAGGTGGAAGTCTTTTTCAGTAATTACATTTATTTTATGTTAGTCTATTTATTCTTATGAAATGAAAGCAGATGGGCCACATGTGGTGCATTTTGCACCGCAGGTCAGAATTATGCAGGTATATTTGTAAGCAGCATATGTCTCAAACACGGGGTCATACTATAAGGACCTGCTCTATATGTCTTCTTATCCAGGAAATAAAATATAATTTTGTTTTTATTAGGATATTACGTGAGGTATATATTAAATAGACTAAAATAGTAATGTGGTGGGCCTGTGGCCCTGTTAAATGTAAATTAACTCAGCCAGTTGTTTATTTAGTTGCATAAAATACATGTGACTATTGCTCCTCATGACAGTGACTTTACAGCGTACAGGAAGCCATGTTGTTTTTTTTTTCACAAAAAGAATAAACCATATAGATAAAAACAAACTTTTGTTTCCTACACTAAAGCTAACACCTTGTCCCTATGACCTAGGTCCTTCTTGGGTTGAAACACACAGCAATGATAAGCATGCTATAAAGCAAAGCTACTCTATCAATAAATTCCTCAGTAAATATAAAACATCAGTAATGCAGTTCCTGAGAATCTTCATGGAAGTGTCATATATTGTCTATATCATGATTGACTCCAGCTGACATTGTTCTGATGAAACTCGCAGTTGTGCGAGTGAAAGCGCTCAACAGTTTTGCTTGGTTTATTAAAGCTTTGGCTTTTTATTATCGGCTCCTGTTTTTAGCTGGTTTTCTGTGAGCTGGCAGTTAGCAGATTGGTTTTTGGGCTGCCGGACGTTCTAGGAGATTTATCTTGGTCCATTCTGCGTGTTTCAGTTGTTGCTATGATTGACTCCAGCTGACATTGGAAGTGTACCCCCCCCCACTCCAAATTTTCAAGCCATCGACTGAATGTGTATATTTATTACAAACCATCCTCAACCACCTATTAATGTACTTTGCCCCTGCCCTTAAAGCCACAAAGCCTCTCCAAACTACATCATCATAGCAACACGCTCATAATATTCCCTACCCACACTAACACACAAAGACATCTAACAAGTTGTAACATTCAGTTGCTGCAACACACAAAGCATACTCTTCCAAATGTTTGATCATTCTTTTTTCAGTAACTTTGTATAATCATCTCTATTCCCAAAGATCAACTATTCCGAATCACACAATGCTCATTAATCAATTAATTACTACAACACCACTGTCCACTACATTGTCCTTCGCCCTGAATTATTTTACCTACCTCCTCACTGTCTACCACTATCTGCTTCATCCCAAATTCTTATTACCCCCCTTGTCTTTTACAGTTTCACAAGGCCACTATGACTACTCAGTAACAGTTTCCACATCCTATACAGCTACACTGATATTCACCTTTTCAAGTTTACTTGCCAGAAACATTTTGAAACATAATCCACACTACTGCAAGCCAAATACAACCCACATCCTGCCATGTACCATACCTCTGTGTAGGGACATTCACCCTAACCCTATTTCAAGAAACACATTATCCTGTTCACATTGCAAACCACATAGTAAAACTACTCCAAAACTTCTCAATATCAATCTAACAAGCATGCACAATAAAACTCACAGACCTACATATATGAATTCATGATCACTCCAAAGACATCTTCTTCATAGCTGAAACTTAGCTAAACCAGAAACCAGAGATGCAGAAATACTCCCTCCAGTCTATAGTATACTATACACTATTATGAAAGGTAAAAAAGAAGGTAGGATAAACATTTTTTATCCTAACACACTTCAACTTAGCTCCTACAAACACACTGCTCCCCAGTTTCAAGTATCTCCTTCCTCAAATGTAAGAACAATAAAAGCATCTACTTCATTGCACATCCATCTATCCATCCATCCATCCATCCATCCATCCATCCATCCATCCATCCAGGCAATAACATCTCTGCAGTTAAAGATATACTTCTCCTGGGTAGTTAGTAGCATCCCTCAGGAAACAATTATTTTAGGTGACTTTAACATAGACTGGAACTCAGTAACCAGTACCACATCTCTACTCTCAAGAAATTTATATTGATTCACACAAAGTATCACTATCTCCAGCAGGTTTAAAAAAAAATCACACAGTTACTCATCAATAACGGACTGGATGCATCTAATCCTAGTGAAATGATATACACTGGCACTCTCTCAAACACATTTAGTGACCATATAGCAACTTATGCTTATAGGCATCCCATATGTATCCCAAGATAACACCACTAAAACATAGTTTGTTACATTGCACAATCTGATAAACATCAACCGTAAAATCATGTTACTGGAATACATTAAATTATCTACCATTAAATGACAATCACTGGAATTTAATTTGAGCTATCAAACTACATGCCAAAATGGCCCTGTGAGGGAAAATGAGTAACTGTAAATCCTGTCCATGGCTAACTCAAACAACTAAATAATTAATCAGTAAAAGAGATAAAGCCTTGGAAATCTTGGCTGAAACAGAAAATGTAACAGAGCTGACAGACATTCAGGCAACTCTGTACCTCATGAAAATAAAGTCACAGCAGACAATACTCACACCAAAATTCTAACCAAAACAACTCTAAAGCATTTTGGACTTCCATGAATAAGCTCTTACACCCAAGCAGAACCAAGCAACCAACCTCACTACCGACATTTTCCCAGAAGCTATCACCACCAATTTCAATATTTATTCCATCCATACTGTTACCAAATACATTAAAATTAACAATAATACTATTCCTCTTAGCTATCTGGACACTGAAATTGACAATAGTTCTTTTACACTAAAACTAATCTCCACATTCACAATCAAAGATTTTCTAGTTAAATTAAAACTCATAATCCTGGCTTCTAGCTTTCTGGGAGAAATACATATTAGTTTTAAATAAAGGAGGATAGTTTGTGGAGTTATCAAACTACAGACCAATTGTCAGCTTTTCTCACTCTAAAAATATCTGAGGATAACGCTTTCACACTCAAGTGTTCCAACACATCGCATGTAACGATATGCTCTGTCCTACCCACCGTGGCTTTAAATCATACAACTTTCCTATTGCCCTTTGTGAGTACTACCAAACTTAATTGAAACAATGGCAAAATGGTGTTCTTACTATTCTTAGATCTGTCAAATGCTTTGGAAACCGGCTCTCATGATAAACTACTCCAAAAACTACAGGATATAGGACAGTCACACTCCACCCTTCAGTGGGTCAACAGCTACTCACCCAATTGATACCAAGCTCTAAACTGGTAGTCAGCTCAGTCTTCCTTTCATCCTGTCACTGTTGGGGTACTTTAAGAAGAGACCTCCACCAAGCCTCCATACATACATGCTTCCCTTGTTCAGTATGCAATGACTTGACTCTCATCTGTGCAGCTGACAATCTGTCTAAACTCCAAACAATTACCCAAGAGTCTTTCTTTTCCATTCAGCCTTGGTTAAATAAATCCCACAATCTGCTGAATCCTAAACAAACTGTTTCTGTTTACCTCTACATCTCACACATACTCCAAACTTAAATTCAAAATCAATACCTCAGATAACATGCAAATTCAAAAGGTTACACATACTAAACTGCAAGGTGTCACAACAGACATTTTAAAATGTGATCTACATATAGAAGAAGTAGATAAAAAGACACATCAAAAACCTGGAACAGTATACCAAGTAAAACAGTACCTCACATAACTTAGCAATAAAACTACATCATCCACCTGTCTACCAATGCCACTCCTTTATGCCTACCCTATACTTGCAAATCTTCATGCAAACCAAACTTTACAGCTACAACAATGCTACAAAAAAATTACCAGGATTTCCTGCAACCTCCCTTACAGTGCCCATCACTGCACCTCCCTCATAAAACATAACTAGCTTGAACTACCTCATCTACTCACAATTAGTTGTAGTCCATAACTTTGTGTATAAACCCAAAAAGTGTCCCAGCCTAAAAATGTATGCTCATATCCTACCTGCTCCCCAGAAAGCTATGCTCAACAAAGCCTTACTATCAACTCACAAAGCCAAAAGCTTACCAGAGGAAGCCCTTTATTCCATTCACATCCCTAGACTATGGAGCTCACTACTTCTACCAATAAGACTCAGTACCAACGTGTCCACTTCATACCTCTCAACTTCTAAGCACAAGAAATCTGAATAAAGCCAAACATAATGGGGGGTGGGGAGAAAGGGTCAAAATCAAGGACAGATGTTATATATTGCTTTTATAAAATTAGAAAGTCGCAAGAATTCCAGGTTTTGCATCAGCATGTATTTTCTGAATGATATGAAGTCTGAAACTCAAATTTATGTCTTTATTTAGTGACTTCAATCAATGATTTGCCAGAAAACCACAAATTCTACAAAGAGCAGACAAAAACATGAGGCACAAATATGTATATTCTGTGAAAATCTGGACAGTTGAGAGCTATGGTCTACTTTCACTGATCAACTAAAAGTCATCTGAAGGACTCCTGGCAATGCTTTTGCTCCTCACCAGTGTAACTCTAACAGAAACAAATCTCTCCCTTACCACTACTTTCTTACATTTTCCTGCTCCTGAAAACAGTTGGGCCTTAGTAGTAAACATCAATGACTCAATTGTAAATAAAATGTATATAGTCTAAGCTTCTTGTAAGTACTGTTATATCTTTCCTCTTAGACTAACAATTCTTGAGTCAACTGTCCAGAGCTAACATTGTTAAGCCTACCCCTAAAGGGAACAGTATCCTAAATGTAACCTAAATACGTTGTCTAACTCCCACTGTAATACAGGTATCATATATTTATGCATATCCATATTTACAGCTGTTCTACTACAAATGCGTGTATATATTTCATTCCAACATGATATTGTGATTGTACCCATGTGAATGTATTGTGCCACTGAAATTGTACATGTATAAATGTCTACTTTTATTCAACATGCTTTTATGGAATGTAAACCAATTCATTATGCAAGTGTATATTATTTTTAATACTGTACTGTAAAAGATGATACTAGTGTTTAACATACCTGTGCTGATTTGCAATGTTTCTTGTTATTATATTGTTCCAATGGAGCTTTACTACACGAGCCTCCTCTGAAAAGGAGCTCTTTACCCAGATGGACTTCCCCAGTCAACAAAAGAAAAAATAATTAACATATTCTTGTAAATCTAAATTTGGCCTTTTCTTCTTCCTTTTGCTCACTTTTTCTATCCTTATGATGTGTTAAAAGCGTTGCTCTAATTCAGCAAGTCATGAATTTAGGTTTCATAATTACCGCAAGTCTGCAGTAAGTCATGAAAATTTTAAGTCCTGCAATTGTCACAGGGCTAGAAAATGTATGAATTCAGGTCCTAGAATTGGCATGGGGTTAAAGAATGGTGTATGAATTCAGGTCCTGGAATTGTCATAGGGCTTGAGAATGTTGTGTTGTATGACTGCGGTGATGGTGCTACGGTAGCATTGTCGCCTCACAGTAAGACGTTGTCCTGTTCAATTCTCAGCTAGACCGTCTTCAGTGTGGAGACATGCATGACTGGGCGTTCCTTCGTTGAAGGTTATGCGTCAGGGCTGGCAACTCAGCACGTAAAAATCTACTGCCAATCATTAGCGGACCGGAGTTCCTCTGTGACGACCCCTAACCGGGAAAAAGCCGAAAGAAACAACAACTTGAGAATGTTGTATGAATTCAGGTCCTGGAATTGTCACAGGGTTAGAGAATGTTGCATGAATTCATGTCCTGGAATTGTCACAGGGCCCCAGTAAGTCATGTGGATTCTGTTCCTGGAATTGTCCCAGGGCTCTAGTTTGCTACATAGATTCATGTCCTGTAAATATCACAAGGCTGCAGAAACAGGAATTCAGCCCTGCAATTGTCATACGATTACTTAAACCATGTGAATTTAGGTCCTGGTATTATAAAAACATACAAATTCAGGTCCTATAATTGTCATAGGAAAAGATAAGCCATATGAATTAAAGAAATTATCACAGGGTGACTATAAGCTTTGTGAGTTTAAATCCTGGAGGTGAGACATATGAATGTAGGTTCTGGAATATCAAGAAATATCAGTAAAACTCAATAAAGCAGTTCCTGTAATTATCCCAGGGCTAATTTCCTGAAGCTTTTTAGTGACAAATTCTCTGAAGATTCTCAGGGATTTAGTTTCTTGGGGGTTTGCACCTACTAAGGAAAGTACAGGGTGGAGTTTGTTATATGTTGTGCCTACTATTTTTATGTGTTTCAACTTAAGAAGGCAGTAGAACTGTAGAGCTACTTTCAGTCCAAAACGTAAAGACTACTTGTTTCATCTATGCAGTGTTTACTGCCTTTGTAAAGTACAATTTTCACTTGTAAAGCATGAAACCTGAACTTTGTGCTGTTGTGTGTCACCTTGTTCCTGCATGAATTGCTTTTAAGGTTAAGAGCAGTTTTCACTTTAGTGACTGTTAAATGAAGTGTGAGGCTGCCATCAGAATCTAGAGTGATGCATCATTTCATCAGTGATATAGTCTGGTACTTGAAGGCTGGTTTAGCATTAAGTCAGAGAGCTATTAGCAGGAAAATCCACTTGGTCCCTAGGGTACAGAGAGGCCCAGGTGCATAATCTCGTCTCATTATCTCACCCTTCTTTTCAGTGGGGGTTGGTCCTATTTTTGGGTACATGTTTTCATGTCTATATTTGTTTAGTCTTTGCCAGATGCTAGGATAATGCAATTAACTCAGTTTCTTTTATACATACAATTCATTTATTATTTATGTAAAATATAATGCCTTATCATTACAATGCATATACATTTTGGTGATTTGTGCAACATGAGCAGACATTTTATTTTCATTGGAACATAGCTGCTGCATGACTTTTTATCTTAATATTGGACACATCTTTGTAAACACATGCATTTTACCCAGATATCAAGTTTTAATGTACCTTTCTATTAATAATATTGAAAGAAAAGCACCACCTGGAATGAACAGAGCCATTCTGCTCTGTCTGTGATGTGTATGTATACGTGTATGCGTGCGTGTGCCTGTTGGTGTGTTTTGTATATGTGTGTGTGTGTGTGTGTGTGTGTGTGTGTGTGTGTGAGAATGTGGTATATGTGTGTGCCTGTTTGTGCATTTTGTATATCTGTGTGTGTGTGTGTGTGTGTGTGTGTGTGTGTGTGTGTGTGTGTGTGAATGTGGTATATGTGTGTGCCTGTTTGTGTGTTTTGTATATGTGTGTGTGTGTGTGTGTGTGTGTGTGTGTGTGTGTGTGTGTGTGTGTGTGTGTGTGTGTGTGTGAGAATGTGGTATATGTGTGTGCCTGTTTGTATATTTTGTATATCTGTGTGTGTGTGTGTGTGAATGCGGTATATGTGTGTGCCTGTTTGTGTGTTTTGTATATGTGTGTGTGTGTGTGTGTGTGAAAATGTGGTATATGTGTGTGCCTGTTTGTGTATTTTGTATATCTGTGTGTGTGTGTGTGTGAATGTGGTATATGTGTGTGCCTGTTTGTGTGTTTTGTATATCTGTGTGTGTGTGTGTGTGTGTGTGTGTGTGTGTGTGTGTGTGAGAGAATGTGGTATATGTGTGTGCCTGTTTGTATATTTTGTATATATGTGTGTGTGTGAATGTGGTATATGTGTGTGCCTGTTTGTGTGTTTTGTATATGTGTGTGTGTGTGTGTGTGAAAATGTGGTATATGTGTGTGCCTGTTTGTGTATTTTGTATATCTGTGTGTGTGTGTGTGAATGTGGTATATGCCTGTTTGTGTGTTTTGTATGTGTGTGTGTGTGTGTGTGTGTGTGTGTGTGTGTGTGTGTGTGTGTGTATATATATACATATATTTCTGTCTTTACACTGTCTAAAAGATAATTAAGGCTCAACTGTATAAATAATATTTCAGCAGCTACTGGTATTCTCATTTTGCTGTGTTACTCTTATTTGTAATATCTTTTTTTTGAAGTCTCATTTATCAAATCTCTCTCTCTCTACTGATTACTTTATTATATAAATGTTAAAAAGTCAATTACTAGAGTGGCACACATAAATATTTACTATTAGTGATATACTGACAGGTACAGAAAGCTGTTAGATTCAGTGAATATGTGAGAATGAATTTGTTCATCATCAGTCTAGTTACCTTTGAGAAGCTAAAAGCTATTAACACCACTGTAATTCATATTTTGCATTGAACCATCTTAATCTCTGGAAAAAGAAGTGATATCTGCCCCAAAGATAATAATATTTTTAAAGTTTCATTAATGTTATATAAAACATACCTTGCAACCCCATTCAGAGACATGAAAAAACTAAAATTAAATGGTTTGTAGTTAAAGTAGTCTCATACAGATATTTGCATGTTGATATGAATTAAAAGGAATTGGTATAAACTTTTTATTTTTGGCTTCCTGCACAATGACATAGTTAATACAGAACTCTGCAGACTGTCGCAGATCGTTTTGTGATTGATTAAAAATATTAGTGCAATGGATAGGAGGGCATCATTCAGTAAAAGCACTTCCCTTATGAAAATGCAGCTCCGTGTTTTCATGACCAGAATGATGCTTGCGATCTGGATATGTAATTCTTTTTCTGCTGCTTTTCGTTGCACTTTCCTCAGTCTACCCGAATCACACTGCTGCCTGTTTCTGTTATGCTTTCTATGTAGAATTAGTCACTGTTGGACTTCCTTGAAAATGGTTTAGTGTGTGTGCGCTCCTGGGCACGGGGTATGTGGTTCCCCAACACAAATGTGAGAAATGATTCTTCGTCTTACTGTTCATTATAAATTACATAGTGAAAATGGTGAGATGAAAAACTCTAAAAATACAAAACAATCTTGTCTCCTCTTCACCTGCCAACATTGGGAGCAAGCCCTCCCCCCATGCACCCTAAAATTATTCATAGAAGCTCCACAGTCGCACCACAGTGATGAAAAGGGGAAAACCCACAAAGAGTGCACTGCCAGCATACACAATACAGTATATATTGTTGTGAATCTCATTGTGACATGAAATTGTCACACTAAACCTGTTCAGGGACTATAGCAGTGCAAACACATAGGTAAGCTCTGCGTGTGTGTTTTTGTGTGTGTGTATGTGTGTGTGTGTGTGTGTGTGTGTGCGTGCGCACGCACATGCACTATGAATTAATTTAGTACTTTATTCCATTTCTGGAATCTTCCAATCTTATAGGTTTATAGGTTTCATCACTACATTCCAGTGGCACATATGGAGATTACACATGGAAAACAAAATGTTTTCATTTTTCACAGCTGTATTTCTGCTGGAAAAAAAATCTTTGAAAAAGTGAAAATTAAAATGTGTGTTTTACTTCTGTGTTGCTCAACTCACAACTTGAGAAACATCCATTTGAACTATAATAATATACTAGACATTGCTTCCTTTATACCCTTGTGTATGTTTTCTTAAAAAGAAAGGTAACTAAAGATGAACCATTTACCTCAGATATTATTGTTAAGAGGACTGTTCTGCTATGAACATTTGTGTTACATAATTATACTTAAAGCTCAAAGAATTCTGCTTGTGGAGAAATGCAGAAACATATTGGTGATTTACATACAAAAATTATATTTTTTGTCTAAGTGGTGAATAATTAGATATTCCCAGACATCTTAAAGTAAGTGCCTTTATCACACTGAAAGTAATGTTTGACTAATAGAAAGTATGTTGGCTGGGAGTGGCAAAGTAAATGGAGACAGAGACATATCCTTGTATGGTTTAATGTTTGCTAAATAATAGTGTTTCTAATAATGATGAGTTAAGAACACTGCACAGATTGGCAATGTTTTTGGTGTTTGTTTCATAGCTACCATTGCCTGGATGTACTAGAAAAAAATAGTGCTACAGCATACATTTCAAAATATAGCAAGACTAAAAATCAAGATGCCTGGTGTAATGGTGTCAGGAACTCACCTGACAGCCTTCCTTTCACCCCTGCTGAGTTTACGCTTGACTCCATCAGTAACTCTGGTTAAGACAGATTTACTTTAGAAACATTTCTGACAGCTCCCTAGGTTGCCATAATAACCTGATTTCAGAAGGAAAATCTAAGTAGAGGAGACTGCCTTTTGTTTGTTCAGGCATTAATTCATTTAATACAGAAATCAATCTTTATGTTTCAAAAATCAAACAAGTCTGGATGCTTCACAGGCATGTGTTTAAATGCATTGTTAATCAGCTGTCATTTCATAGAATTTACTCAGACTGAACAAATTTTTGCCAAATTATCTTCCACTGGACACATAATCACAGAAATGACAGTGTTTCGCAGAAGACAGAGGACTGCTCCTATATACTGCATTTGGTGATTATAGCCCTGGATGCCTATCTTATGTAATTAACTCCAGAGTGAAAGCAAACCATAGGAAAAAGTTACAGAATTCAGACAAATTGATTTCCAGTGATATGATGTTCTTTACAGTGTATATATTTGAACAGCAATAATAGTACTGCCTGTGTCGGGAGCAGTTCATGGGTGAAAGGTCAAGTCCACATGTGGTGCAGTTGGGATCAGAAAGGAAAAATATGAAGCTCAATCTACCTCTTGAAAAGTAAAGCACTTCCCAGCTCTCTCTAGCAGATATATAGAATTCTCAAGAAACTTCTGGAAAAAAAACATAGTGTGCTGTGACTTTTTCACAGAGGTGTCACACTGAAGTTTATCAAAATGAATTTATTGAATGAGGTATTAATCAAAATATGGCACATTACATTCTAAAGCTATTCTTATGTAAGGGGCAAGGGAGTGTCTTCTTCTTTGAGGTTGTACATCCTCAGATTGGCTGTGAGTAAGCTGAGGGAATTTATGTCATTATTCTGTAATGTGCCATGTTTCAGGGAATTCTAAGAGATGATTTAATTATTTTTTTAATTCATAAAGAACCTATAGATGTTTTTGGTATGAAGCAGTACAAATGTTAATTTATGCAGTAATTATGATTAATTTATTATCTTTATCTCCTTTATGTTTACAGCTCCATTGCATAATCTGGTCATACATTTTGGCTGCTATGATTCGTGACACTATGTTTCTTTCCACAGATTTACCATTGTTCCTCCAAACATTTATTTATATTCTTAATAATATTAAGGCTGTTTAGAAGTGCATTCTTTCGTACATAAGTGAACTAAAATATAACAAAGATTATTTATTGCTAGCAATACATTATCAAACATTTGTATAGATAAATCTGTGCAAAATAAGAACATTCTCTTCACCCTGATCTTCTGTTATGTCTGCTAGAAGACATTTCTATGCTTTTAAAGCTCATTTGTTAAGAGGCAAGAATTTGAACTACTGATAACTGGAAAAATTTACTGCATCCGCAATTATACCAACCTTTGTAAGTAGACTGATTGCTTTTGCATCTCTTATTGTTTCTTTATATTCTTTCTCTTTCATCTGTATCTCATTTTTCAATTTTTTACTTGTTTGTTTATACGTGATATTTTAAATATTTCTTACATAGGCATAACACTTTAATGCAAAAACAAGAGAGATATTAACATAAATTGGATAATTATTGAATAGAGAAATAATTTAAGAATTAATGTATTTATAGTATGATGGCTGCAGGGAAAAGATCAAACGTGGGTGTTTTTGAGTTTAGTAATAATTTACAGGCAGACAAGTATAATGTAGGTTAAAAAATGGGAGAGATATGAAAGGAGAATTTATGGAAATGAGCAGGATGATAAACGGAGAGAAGAAGAATTGTAGTTAGCAGGGGGTATAAGAGAAGGAGGAAAAGTAAGAGTTTGGGAAATAAATGCAGTATGAGGAGAAGTGATAAGCTATAAAAAAGATTGGGAAGCAAAATGTCTATAAGAGTTGAAGAAAAATAATCCGAGTAAAGATAGCCAGGTGAGCTAGCTTTACTTTGCTTTACTGCAAACCATTTTGGCATGTCACTGTACAGGTAAAAAGTTCACATTTCTATTATTCACTATTGAGTGAATCGAGTGCTATCCATCTCAGTGAATAAGATGGCATGAAGTGTTAACAAATACTGATGACTATTTGTTTCATTATTGGCAGTAGGAGTAATCTATTGAAAACTGCTTAGGAAAATATGCTCCAGAACTATGATCATTTGTATATCATAGCAAGCTACAGCAAAAGCTCCAGATGAACTTAGAAAAAATAAAAATATTAGCTATAAGATAGAATCTCATGTAAATCTGAAAATGTGTAAATCCTTGCAATAGTTTTTACAATAGTAACTTTGCTACTAGGGTGATTCATCATAATATACAGTGATATCTTAACCTCTTGCATATGAAAGCTACCTTAATGCAGATTTGATAGTGTAAATAATGTTTCATGCAGTTCCACTGAAAGAACATAACTTCTACACTCTTCTTTTTCATGTATTAACAATAATGATTTATATTCAAGGTAAACTATAATTCTTTATGTGTATTTACTCATCTCGCTTTCTAATATCACACGTTTTCTTTATTATGAAAATAGTCTACATGTTTATTCATATACTTGCATCAAGCCTTTACTTTTGGAGATTTTCTCCCAGAATCTCTTTTGCAAATGATCTAACCTGCTAAATGAAATGCCATAAAAAATTAAAGAATTGTCTTGATTGTGAGCAGCAAGAAAAATCAGTTTTAGAGAAAGTAAAGACTAGAGATCCATAGAGTAGTACCCCAAGGTCAGTGTCCAAAGGACCTGTGATTTCATAGGCATTTCATTAGAACTACACTTCTGAATGCATACTTTAAAAATGCTGCCTCGAGTAGTCATGATTACCTCTCCACAACTCCATTAATAAGGACCACATTGCTGACCTCACTGAGAAGGAAGATGTGGTTAACAAAATGAAAGACAGTGAAGCTCTTAAATACAGCTTCACTAATGAGAATGCCATGTCCAAGAGTGGTGATAAGGACGCCGAGGCAAAATGGGCACTACAACCTGCTCAAAATCATCAGCATTATTAAAAATGCAATAGGCACTAGTGTGGAATGGTTCTCTGAAGTATTTCTTGTTGAACATACAGAAGGAATGTAGACTAAGAGTCTAATGTCACAGTTAGGAAGACAGATGGTGGGATGAGTATCAGTCTGGTTGTATCCCATGCTTCTCTACAACTCTAGAGGTATTACCATTTCCCCTGATAATTATTACAAGAGTAAAAGTTATGATGATCTACTGAAACATCATGCAATGTCTGAAAGTCCTTTATACGTCTTTATGAACTTATCACAAAGTATTTTACAATATTTTGAACACTTCGTTATAATCATGGTGATACATTCCACAATTCCTTTGTCAAGTAACTTTGCATGGACTCTAGTTTATTATCATTTTCTCATGTATAAAAGTGAAAGCCTGAATTGCATTCAATCATACAATCTTTCTAATAAATGAACATGGGTACCTACAGAGATTTATACCTTGTAGTCAAAAATTGAAAATATACACTAAAAAGCTATGTGTTTCACTTCTGCTGAGGCAGAAATCTAGCACTGACATATTATTTTGATTTTCTCCATCTTCCTGTGTGGCTGTTTAAGGGGGATTGTATTTGTTGAGCCACTATAGTGAGTGGCCATTGGTTTACAAAGAAAGCTGTGTGTTTTACTTCTGCTGAGCAGAAAAACAGCATCGACATTTTATTTTGATTTTCTCTGTGTGGATCTTTAAGGGGGTTGATTTATTAAGCTGCTGCAATGAGAATGTATGAGGAAAGAGTGCCCATTTTGGCTAGAGGCAACACAAAGATGCAAAGACATACTTTGTGTGTCTTTGCACATTCTGCATGTTTGGCAGGGGTGGTAAGAAGGAAGGTAGTTATCTACTTTCTTCTATTTTTTTACAAAAGTGGGACGTGTTTTGGCAGTAGTTAACTGAGGGTTACTTTTTCTTTATTATACTGCTGCATGACAGCATAAGGTAGGTTATTTTTTATCATAGATGAGATAGACAAATGTTATCTTGGTGATCTTCTAGAAAGAGTTTTTTTTTAACCATCTGTACTATATGTAAAATACATGGCAAAATGTTGGAGGGATGGGAACTTGAGAAGTCTATTTATGAAGAGCATTTAGAAGTATCAACAATAAATATATTTATTTATTGACATTTGATTACTGGGAAACTCGGAATGGGTCATCAAATGTCACTAAATAAATAAATAAATAAATAAATTTAGTGTTGTTACTTTTAAACTATGTATAACTAAAAACAGTTTCTTCTAATGAAATGGCTTCCCAAACATACTGCAGTGAAACTGAACATATTTTCCAACTCAAGTAGGGAATCTCAGATTGATATGGTTATGGTTCAAACCACAAGTCGGACACATTTTATTTTGGAGAACAGAATAAAATACAAGAAATTATAGGAAGCTCTATCCCACCAATGTTTTGTTCTCTTAATACTGAAACTAATTTGAGTATTAACAAGTTAAATGATGTAGAAATTATATGTGATCCAAGGAATATTGCAGCCATTGGTTTTAAAAAGTCTTTGAGTGATGGAGATAGTGAGGACTATAATGGAGAAGATCAGGCAACTAAGAAGAGAACAAGAAGGGGGAGGCCTTAACAAATGATTTTGGATATTCCTAATTAGCTAGAATAGGACTGTAATACAAAACTGACAAGTCAGTTAGGTCATTCATTGTTTTTATGTGCCAGTGATCCACAAAGTGTAATCATAGACGACTCTGTTATGAAGACTAATGGATTTATTGTCTAGGGTTAACAGACATCATAACTCTGTTACTAGTTTGAGTGAATGCAATCTAAGGGATATAAGGAAGGCCCTTGAAAAGTTACTTGTTAAGTGAAGAAAATATGATGTAATGATATTAGCATGTGGTAAAAATGATGTAGGTAAAACCACCCCTTCGGGTTTCCAGCCTGGGGTACAGAGCACCACACATTGGTCCTTTAAGTAATTTTCTGTGATATCCTGCTGGCTGCATGCTATAATGGCATTTAAGTAATACCCTCAGGGCTGATTACTTAATAAAATAAGTAAAGGTCAATACCCTGTGGGAAGAATTGGTTACAACAAGATATTTTAGTGTTGGTAATTTTAATCTGAGTTATTATGATAATGTAATATTTGGCTCCAGGCTAACTAAAGTTGTTCAGCCTTTCTATTGGTAAAGTGAAGATAACTAATAGGCAGAATTATAACATTTCTGGCCTTAAATGATTGCTATCCAGTGCAATAAGTGTGAATAATGAATTCAGGGATCGTTAAGGAAGAATTACAGGGGATATTATTTTCATCACCCAAACATAGTTGAGCGAATCTAATCAGTCATTAGAAATTCCAGGCTTCAAGGGACACTACAATTTCAGACGTAGACTCAGAGATGAAATGCCAGTACATGTGGCATTCTAATTACCATCATCCCCATTAAAGCTTAATGAAGATCATGAATTATGAATGTGGAGATCAAACTGGAAGGCAGTTTTGTTTTATTTACCTCCAAAACAAACTATAGTAGAGCTTGAGGTATTTGAAACAGTCCTAAAAAAGTTTCAGCGCTATTTTTATGTGATAACTAGAGTCATTAATGCTCCCAGTGTCAACTACGAGCTAGAAGTATTTAAAACCAATGTCACTGATTTTGTTGTCAGATGTAGTGTTAAACAAGGTTACCCTCAGATCATTACCTTACCAATTAGAAAGGATAATATTTTGGATGCAGTCTGCATTAACAATGTTATCACAGTAGACAGCTACCATGTCAAATCTGAATGATATTTTTCTGATTCCAGGATTGTGATGTGGATGGTATCCAGTGAAGTACCTATGTCTATACCTAATGGTAGGTCAACTATGATTAACAACATGTTTTATCAAGCACCATTAATGAATTGCAGGTTTGGAAGTGGGAATACTTTATGAAAGACAAAGATATCAATGAATGATGACAAATTCTTTATGATTTTATTTACTATCTAATGAACAAGTATGTTCCCTGTGGACTATATGTTTTTGGTTTATTGTTAGTTGACTATTACTCATTGTCGCTACTATTGATTTATTTAAGAAAAATCTTGCAAACTGTGAAGGACAAAAACTTGTGGAATAAAAGAAAAGGAAGATTTCTTTATGGAAGGACTACAAATGTTAATAAGGTGCAGTATGAAAAATAATAATTATTTTCAAATTATTTTAATAACATCATTAACATATAGAATGTATCTGTTTATGTGCTCATACATTTATATGGAGCTTAGAATAGACTACAGTGGGAAAGAGTCTGTTCTAATTACCTTGCTTTGCACTCACTTTGCTAAATATAAGTAAGAGTTTCAACTTTTCTCTTTTCTTTTCCTTGCGTAACCTCCTAAGCTGTCAGTCCTTCCCAGATGCTCTGTTAACCCTGTTGTTACTCCATTTTTGCATCTCTGTTGACATATTCATTTTTCTTTTTTCCTGCATCAACATTTGATTCACACATCACGTTGTGGGAAAGATCTCTTCTCTTCTTTCCATAGGAAAATAGATCATCAGGAACTTCATCTTTCATTGGTCAAATGCTGAGGTAAGAGTTAAGATCTAACATTCATGACAGACTTTAATTTTTCTGTTGAACTGGTTAAATCCTGCCCCCTCAACAGCTGTCATTCACATGCCTCTTACCAGAAATGTACCTAGGTTATCTGGCACTGAGTTCAGTTCCCTAACCTGGTGCTCCCCCATCAAGTCAAAGTCGGGAAGCAAGAAACAAAAAAATATTTTATGTGCTCTGACTGTAAAAAATGTAACAAGCTGCTTGCTACAAATGTAACAATCTGCCTGCTACAAATGTAACAATCTGCCTGCTACAAATGTAACAATCTGCCTGCTACTGGTAACCAACACATACCGAGTGCTTCAGTACTTTAGCCATGACCACAAATGCAGTATTAACATTCACTTATGAAGCCACAATACCACTTTTGGCTTCATACAGTAATGTCAGTACTGAACTCCTGTGGCATTGACATCTGCTGACTGCGCCCTGTAACATCTTGTACCTGGGGTAGTCACCCTCTTCACCCTACTGTAGTTATATCTCTGCCTCATATGCTGCTTAACAAGGACATGGGTTTGCACTTCCGTGCAGATGATGTGGCCTTTAAGGAGCACTCATCCCCAGTTCTAAGTACTATTTGCTTCGCACTTCTTTCACCAGAATGTTTTGACATTGATGCAGACAGGATTATCTCCATCCCCCTAGCATGGGTGACCTTTTTTCTACCATTTACTCCTAGCCTCCTTTGCTTGGTCTTCCATCTCCTTGGTTGCTAGTTAATGCTGGATCATCTGAGTCATAGTCAGGGTCCACTGTGTCACAGTCAGAGCTGTATCTGTCTTTACCCCAGACCCCAAGAGTTTTCAGTGTTTTGGTTTCAGCTCCCATCATGTCCCCAGAATCTCATAGCCTGTACCTTAACCTAGTGGAGACACTCACCATTAAACCAAATACCCTATTCATGAGAGACTTTAACCATCCCTCTATAGACTGAGAAACATACACTGCCTCATACTCACAGGTACAATAAGTCCCGGACTTTAATAACAAAGATACTCTTGACCAGATACTGTGCACGCCCACAACAGGCTCAAAATACTGGATCTGGTACTTACCAATATGTGAGAGCACTGCACCCCCATGTCAAATCCTCACTGATGAGGTCAGACTACAAAGCTATCTCCTTCGAAATAAAAATCAACTCAGTAACCCAACAACCTTATAACAATTAGTAATGATGCCAAAGCAAACTGCATCTCATTAAGTGATAGTTTATCAAAGTTCAATGCCCCTCCCAAGACTAAGTTCACTATAACCTATGTCAGATTGTTCAAAGAGACCCTGTACAATCATGTAAATTGCTGTATAGAGGCTGTTGTACCTACTAGAAACAAGCCCCCCAAAAAACTCTAAAACAGGTCACACTGATGGAATCCTAACCTTAGTATGATATATAACAAAAAGAAAAAAGCCATGGCTAAAATCAGGAGGACTAACACCCATAATGATAGGAGCTCTCTAATGAAGTCTAGCAAGGGAAAATTATGATGTCAAGACAGTCTCACAGGGTAAAGACAAATGCAAGACCTTCTACAGCTATATCCAAAACCTCAAGGGCAGCACACATCAGTGTGCTGAACTGGTGGTTAATATTGCCACCTTCACTGAGCAGACAGACATAGTGAATTTGCTGTCTGACAAATTCAGCTCAAACTTCAATCTCCCCACTCTCCCCTGCCTCCTCTGATTAAATACTTACTTGCATAACCCCCCCAACTATTAACAATGAGCATGACCTGTCAGAGCTTGCTAAGGCCAAAAACACCCTCAATAAGCCTTGATAATCTCCCAGGATGCTTCTTAAATATTTTAAAACATGACCTGTCAGGACCACTTTTCAACTATAGCCCCAAGAACAGGCTTTCTACTATCAATATGGAGGACTGCAATGGTTATCCCACTTCGCAAGGGTGAACCATCAACCAACCTCGATAACTACAGACCTATTAGCCTGACTAGTCTAATATGCAAAGCCAGGGAACAAATTATCTTAGCAATGATTGGAAAAGACATATGCAACCTTCAGACACTGGACTCAGCTCAGTTTGGCTTTGTCAAGGGGAGGTCATGCCTACTAAACCTGGTGGACTTCTTTGAGAAGGTTGCCAGGGCAATGGATGAGAGGAAAATGGTGCATACCACCTACATGGACCTGGCTAAGGCATTCAATACAACACCCCACTCAGGTATAGTTGGCAAACTCACCAAACTGGGCATAAACCCCTACATAACTCTTTGGATTGCCAGCTAGCTCACAGACAGGACCCAGGAAGTCAGGACTGGTGAGACCACCTCCACAAAGAGACCAGTCACCTTCAGAGTCCCTCAGGGTTTCATGTTGGGACCACTCTTACTTGGCATCTACTTCTCAGAAGCAAAGTCTAATGTCAAGGGCCTTTTGCTGACCAAGTTCACAGATGATTGCAAATTGTGAGCTATCATAGATTCTCTCATGACACAAAAATCCTATAAAAGGGTCTAGCACAGACAAATGACTGGTGCCAAAGTCAGAGATTAAATCTCAGTTCCAAGAAATGCTTTATAGTGCCTTTTGGGAAAATTACCACCCAGGCTAATTACTCCATTGATAAGACACCAGTAGGAGTGGACCCAGTAGTCAGGGATCTGGGAACTTGTGTAGACAGTAATCTGGCATTTGACCAACATGTCTCCAAGGTAGTAAGAAAACCATTCTATGCCACCAAACTTATAAGTAAGGGCATAGCATCCAGGTTCTAAGAAGTCATAGTGCTTTATTTGGCCCTTATCAGAGTCAACATTGAATATAATGCACCCTTTGGTATGTACCTGAGTAGACATATGCAACATTTGCAGGGCTCACAAAGGTTTCTTTCCAGGAGGTATAAACACATTGTCTTATGCAGATTGCTGTAAAGCCCTATCTCTGTACCCGGTCTCCTACAGGTTACTGAGAGGTGATCTATGCCTGGCATACAAGGCATCCTCAGATCCAGCTCTGATGGACCTTTTGCACATCTACAAAACAAACAGCATCAGGACCACTAGATCCAAGGATTTAAATTGTGTTTGTTACATGAATAAGAGATGTTGCTGAGACAGATATGTGTATCAGAGGATCCCCATGTTCTGAAACAGGCTTCCCATCCATGTGAAGCAGAGTTCATCCCAAACCCTATTTAAGCGTAACCTTGACGAATGGATGGGAAATCAGAAGTTCAATCCCGGGTCTGTCCCCCATGTTTCTGATAGACAGAGACAAACTAACATATCCGCCCCCCCCCCCCCCCACATAACCTTTAGAACCATCCTAACTAATATACGGCCTCCTAATAAATACCCATGATGCATAGGGTCACAACTAGGTTGTGTTGCATGGCTAGACTTATAAAGTCCTTGGTGGTTGTTAGCTTAGTATATACCTATGAATCTATGTGCACACAATGTAAGAGTTATAATTTTATGTTTTCAAAAACCTATCATTGCCACAAACAATAAAATAAAATACGCTGTTTTGTCATTCATGCATTAATTAGAAAGCCATATTTGCATGGATGATTTCTCTGGCCTCAGAGTACATAGGTAAAGGGGAGGTCTTTCTGGCTGTGAGCTGATTTGTGACACTTGATCCTTCTTTGCCTGACTGCCTTCAATGCTTTGTTTTAGAAGCCATCTAAAGTATGAGTGGGCCTATCTGCAGTAATATCTGCACATGTACATTATAAGAAGTTTTGATGAGTATGGAAGGTATCCTACAGACACTCACTGGTTCTTATTTGCTTATTTATTTATTTACTCTTTGTTAAGTGGGTTAGTCCCATTAGGTTAGACCTGAGGTGGTATTCATTTTCACTGAGAGAAATTTAGATAGGACAATGAGGAACGTTCCATACTTTTTTTTTTTTGCTAAGTGCCACTGGATCTTTTACATATACCTGAGCTACCACCAACTCAAGCAGATGACACCTTGCTTTATCATCTCATCCAAAGGATGGTGCACTCAGATGTGCAGCACCTCCCTTATGTAGCACTCCAATGTCAGAAGTGGAAAGTTAATCCATCTACCTGGTGTGGAAAAAACCCACAACCTTTTGATCTTCCAGCACTAAAGGCGTGTGTGCTACCTGTTGTACTACTAATACTGTACTGTACTAAAGGGCATTATTAAAATAGGCAAAGCATTGTACAAGACTGAATTACTTGAATCTAGGTATACCCCTGTATCACAGCTATGGTGATTTATGACATGCAAGAAACTGGCGTGTATACACTTTACCAAAGTAAAGATAGAAAGAGCTGAACTAAGATGAACTGCTTCAATGGTTGTGGGAAACATAGTCACTGTTATTGGGCAAGACTGTTTTTAAGTGACTTTCAATGTCAGCTTTTCGATGATTGAAGTAGCTCATATTAAGTTATTCATTTTCCTTTTCATAAAAGAAGCAAGACCTGAAAAAAATCATTTTGGCTAACCTAATGATTTTGAGTGCTGTGTGCTTAGAACGACAGAGGGTGAAGTGTGTGAACCAACCAATAACACACAACAAAGTACCAACCTTGTGAGACTGATGGGGGAGCCAATCATTTCAGCATGTATTGTAGCGACATTGTTCAAAAACAGAAATACATAAAGGAGCCTTTTCTCAGATTACCTTTAACTTACAGCAGGCACAACTTGCTAAGTTGCTATTCAGAAGAACAACACTGCTTTACAGCAGGGCATCAGCAGGTGGTAGAGGCTCAGAATGTACCAGTTCACTGACCCAACAAGTTCCACTCTTACAGCAGAGTATCCAGGAAGGGGCTTCACTAGAGATTCCATCTGAAACTAATAAAACCCAGTCTGCTCCTAGTGGTCAGGGAATAAGACAAGCCAGATAATCTCTTCACTATAGATACCCATGTTGAAGCATTCTGTATCTGAAAGGGAGAGAAAGACTGTGAGGGCCTATCTGGTGGCCCATTTTCTCAAAATTAAACCTTAGAAGGCATATGTGAACCTTGTACTTATCCTCATCAGTGACTATAAATCATTGAAATAAGAAATCTTAGCTCAAATTAGGGAGATGTCACCAATGGAAATCATAAATGCAGAAAAAACATGTTACTTCCTCTCTACACAGTTGACCATCAGCTGGCACCAGCTGCTGTCCTCATTCACTGGATGTACTGGACCTACATCCCCTGTGTTCATCCTGACCATGTCCGGGCCTGGTGAGAAGATCATGGTGCAGTCCTCATTCACTGGATGTACTGGACCTACATCCCCTGTGTTCATCCTGACCATGTCTGGGCCTGGTGAGAAGATCATGGTGCAGTCCTCATTCACTGGATGTACTGGACCTACATCCCCTGTGTTCATCCTGACCATGTCCGGGCCTGGTGAGAAGATCATGGTGCAGTTCTCATTCATGGGATGTACTGGCCCTACATCCCCTGTGTTCATCCTGACCATGTCCGGGCCTGGTGAGAAGATCATGGTGCAGTCCTCATTCACGGGATGTGCTGGCCCTACATCCCCTGTGTTCATCCTGACCATGTCCGGGCCTGGTGAGAAGATCATGGTGCAGTCCTCATTCATGGGATGTACTGGCCCTACATCCCCTGTGTTCATCCTGACCATGTCCGGGCCTGGTGAGAAGATCATGGTGCAGTGTCATAATGCTGCTGGAGAGCTTGGTCTAACCCCCTTCCATCCCATGGCAGGCTTGTGAGTTCTGCAACTACTCCCCATGAGAGGAGCATGAGTGCTTCTGAGCATGGGTGTCCTTCTGCCCAAGTGGTATATCACTTGCAACACAGAGCTCGCAATGAGCATAGGCAGCCACCCTCCTCCGTGTATGATGGGTGAGCTGGTGTTAGCTGCTCTCTTCTGTCCTTCCATCCAGTCTGGTTACTCCAGTGCCTGTGTCACTGTCGAACCTGGGTCATCTGAGGCACAGTTTGGGCTTTATTTCTCTATGACATAGGGCTAGAACCACTGTAAAAAGCATTTTTATTCTATATTTATTTATTTTATTTCTTAGCTGGGAAAGTGGGTTAATTAATAAAACATGGTTTAGCTGCAACCTAAATTGCATACATAATATAAATATATGGGCAAATTTAATAAATAACACAGTGTGGGCAATGTCATAATTTCCTCTTTGTACTTACTACAACATAGAAGACACAATGCAGCTTCAGGACATACACATTACAAACTCAGGTCAAATAATGTTGAGGCAAACATTATTATGAATTAGGATCATACAGTTACTTTAAAACTGACCACAAGTCCATTGCAGTTTTTCCTTCTATGCTTCTGTTAATCAACAGGATCTTTCTCCAGGGTCAGCAACCACTCACTACTCAGTCTACTCACAGTTTTTGCTTGGAAACTCACTCCACTTGTGATGGCCACATTGACATATGAGATGCCATAGTTTTGTAAAAGATTATCTGACAGCCATTTAATTTCTGCCTTGATCATATGTGCCACTTCAGCAAACAAAAGTCGATACTAAATCACAAAGTATATAACTCAGCTAAGCCTTCTTTGTGTAGTGTCGTAAACAATTTCTATTGCATAATCAAGTTCCATTGAGTTGTAGTCCTTAGCTTGGCATATTACATTGCCTGATCTCCTTTATATTGTCTATTTTTTGTACAGATTTTCCATGCTGCATAGTTACTTTTACTGTTTCAGCTCTAAAGCATTTATTTTAACATATCTGGTCATTAGATATGTATGTCAATAATTCATTTGATTTGTTTGCAGCTCAATCACACATCTTTTTAAGGTTTGGATTTTATTAGCGATTTGTTCTAATGAAGTTCTAAATTCTTTACAGATGAGAACATTACATGTTTATTAAAATGTCTGTTGACATTTTATTCTTCAGTTTGTCTTACACAACCAGTCTTAGTTTGGTTCATCATTGTAGCCTTCAGAATAGCAGAACATGACACCTTTTAAACAGAAACAGGATTTCAGAACCTTTTAACAGTCACCCACAATATGATAACAGAACTATATACAAGACCTCTGTGTTCCAGCCATACAAAAATGCATATTATCACACATAAGTAATAAGATATCAGAATGTTATTAGATATTAGGATTAATGAAAAGTATTATGTAAAAGAAGAAGAAAAAACATAGTGATACTAGATATATAACAGTAACCCCACTCAGTATGAATGGAGATTGTCACTCTGCAAATGGCACATTATAATTACTTGCAGCTAACATATATAACAGTGAAAGACAAATTAGAAGAATACAAGAGCAAAACTCATCTACAGGGAAACTGTTAGCAGGAGAGCACCCTCAATGTGGTTTGATGGAAATTTTTAAGATTAACTCCCATAAACACTCCACTTGGGTACTGGGATGCCAACATGCTATTTATATTTAATATTGAATGGCTTTGCCAGAGTTAAATTTGAACAAAATGGAATAATAGCAAATGCCAGTATGTGTGGTTGGCAATAATGCAGAATTCTAGGTGTGTTTTTTTAGGATGTTTTTGTATGGGATTATGGTTATGTGTTGGGTGGGTTGGGTTTTATGTTGGGTAAATTTTACTTGTTTGTATTATTATTTTTCGGTTTCACCAAAAAGTGAACAAAGCAGTCCTGATTAAGTGCATAAAAAACTTAGTCTTTCACTGGAATTTATTGAAAATAAGTGATTTTTGTCTAATACAAATAATAAAGTTCCTCAGATCAAAAGACAACATTTAGAATACAAAATTTAAACAGCTCTTTAACTAAAAACACGTGACTATCATCTACAAATTGGCATTCATCTAAAATAATAAAAATAAAAAAAAATCAATTCAACTTTTCCTTTTTTCCTTAAGAAAACTGGAAATATAGACTGAGTCAATAATGCCTGGCCATCTATTGGATCTATGCCAGTTTATCAAACAATCAAATTGTCGAAAACCATTTCTTCGAGACCATATGGTCGACAATTTGGTTCATCAATCCTTTCTGACTAAGGTATCCATACAGTGGAGATCAGGGAATTTGCCTTTTCCCCCACTGTAGTACGATCTCTGATTTGGTATAAATAATTAGCGGGGGGTGGGGGTAGGGGTGGGGCTTGTCCCTCTGCAAAAATATTGTGCTGTTGGCAGGTGCTGTATGGCTTTATGTCAATTTTTTGATTAACTGCATTGTTGACCATATGGTCTTGACCATATAGGTTTGGCAATCTGTTTTGTTTTTTTAATAAACCGACATAAATCCCATCTATCAGCCCTATAATAAGGAAGAAAACCTCCAAAATGATCTTAGAGTTTCTAGCCAAAACAGTTAATTAAGGGTCCCTTACTCATGCAACACTTCTTTCTACTTTTTTATTGCCTTAACTACTGTGCTAAGTAATTTTGTAATCTTGTGTGATAACCAAAATACAGTATTCTTGTTGTTGCCATCCCAAAGTCATACATCATAAGAAATCACCAAACCTTCTTTTTGCCGCAATCCAGACTCCCTACTTTATTATCATCTAAGTCCTTTTTGTTCTTTGTTCTTTGTAACCCCTTTATTTGTCTCAATAGTCTCATGCATTTTTTATCATTTTGTCACAGACCTTTTGTTTCGGACAGTATTATCTGTGTGGATTTTGTAGTATTGAGTGTTTCATTTGCAGAGTTACCTGAATTCCTATAACTTTGCTTTATCCCATGCTGCAGCAATGGTTAGCCTCAGATAATGAACTAGGAGTCTCCAGAGTTTGCTACCTTTATAGTAATCCCCACAGAACAGCTGCAGATTTTGGGCATCGTGATCAAAGGTAACTAGTGGTAATGTTTTAATCAAAGAAACAAGCTCTTCACTGATATAAATTAAGTCTGTTCTTAACCACATCTGATGTCTTACTGAATGAAAGATGCATTCTAATGACATTTCCTTTAACTGAGCTAAAACAACCAACCAAAATGTTCTAACAGATGCCTTAAGATACCTGGTACAATTATACAATATTTTTCTTTTTCCTGTATCCACATAAATATTCTTTGTGATGATATTACAGCCCCGTATACACATAAGCATCCCGTTGTAAAAGAAGACCAGTTTACCCAGTAATTGAATTCCTTTGGTCCATCTCTGGGAGGACTATATACTATATGTGGTGTTTTATTAAAATCCTTGTGGATGATGTGTTTTTGATTTGGAATTACATAAATGAGGATTCGGGAGAGTTTGGTAAATAATTAAATAACAGTACAGACTTTTTAACTTTAAATTAAATTATGCAAAGACAGAACAACATTTTCTAGATATAATAATTAAAAAAGAGGTTAGTGGTCTGAAAACTAAGATATAAAAAAATAGGTGTGGGCAAATAGTAATAGCATGCATTCAATACATACATACACACACACACACACACACACACACACATACTGTATATATAGATAAAAAAGGTATAAAGGGATGGTTAAAGAGCAATTTTTAAAGGCTAGTAGTATCATCATGAATGATATTGAATTTAAAAAAGAGATCAGTAGCATGGCTGCTGAGTTCAGAAATAGAGCATATGAAAATAGTTTGAGAAAGTGAAGCCGGAAGTTTATAATGAGGGATGAGATAGGGTTACACTATAATTTTCTGATAGAAATCAAAGTATTATGAAACAGAATGATAATATGAATGAGGTATGCTATTTAGTACAGTTTAATAGGAGAACAAATTAGGTATAAATAATTAAAAATAATTGGTTCATATTAAGTGCACTTTCAGAAATGAAACATTTGGAGAGGGTTGAATCAAAATCCGTATATAAAAGATGCAAGAATTTGAAACAACAGTTATGCTATAGAGATTTAAAACAAAATAAATATTATTTATGAACTATAAAGAAGGGTACACATCCATGATACAACTGATCTTTTTTGCAGATATATTTTGAGCAAACCATGGTTGTATACCCAGTGACAAGTAATTAGTTTGAATTTGATGTCTTTGCTACTTGCACTACAGAGAATATAGTGTATGACGCTATATATAATGCATGTATGAGTTTTTATGTAGGCAAAGTAATAGAAAATTGACAGAAATAATTACTGAGCATCTATCAGATATTAGTAGGAATGTACTTATAAATGATTTGGCTAAGCATGTTAATGAAATGGGAAGCAATCATATTTTTAATTCTAGAGTCATACAAAAAATAATATCTAGTGTATGGGGAGGTGATGTGAAACCTAAAACAGTGTTAGCAGAATACAGGTGGATTACACATTTAAATGCTTATAAAAAACAGGAATAAATATGGATGTTAGTATAAAACCATTGCTAAAAATCAAACAGTGTCTGCAAATTATTTTATAACATTTTATTGTGTATTTTAATATTATGGCTACATTTGGGGGATTCTTTAATATTTGTAATGTTTTTAATGTTTCTAATGTTTCTTATGATAATTAATTGAATGATTAAGTATGTGGATTGATTGCTATTTAAGTATTGGTTAAAAATATAAGCTTTTTAAGAACATCCCTAGTGTGAGAACCAATCTTAACAAGGTTTAGGGGTGTTTTACAAAAATTGTTACTCACCCCTAAACAGTATTAAGATTGAGTCTCACACTACAGATTAACAGTGGGCAAAGCTGACTTTCAAAGAACAGTGGCAGATGACAAAAAGAGCTTTTAAAAGCTGTTAAAACTTCACTCTGCCAAAAAAATGTAGCAAAATGAACTAACAGCTTTTAAAGATGCTCTATCTGCTGTCTGTCTGATACCTGGTCTTTGAAAGCCAGTAAAACGATTCATGCTTGTACTATTTTTTTCCTCCTGAAACTGGTAGTACATGGAACAGCTAAATTAACATGCAGTACAAGGAACTATGATTGAGTTACCCATCTTAATCCTTTATTATGTTTTTTTGATGTGGTTGGAAGATTCTCATCTTGAGGTTTGCTTCCAGGTGAATTTCTTAGCATCCATGTCTTGAACACATGATATGCTGGCTATGATCGAATATCTGATCATACTCCTCAATACTATACTCCATCTGCTCTAAATTTGTCTTTTGAAGCAGTACAATATGAGTTTTTATCTTCCTTAGAAGGGCCTGAACTTCCATGCATTTCACATGATCTGTCAACCCATTCACATTCCAATATATAATTTTTAAGTTATCAGACTGCCTTTTTGCTTTACTAATAATATCCCTCCGTTAAGGGAATTAACTCCATGACCTCTGGCTTGTAGATGTGTCTTTTCCCTTTATATTTCTTCTCTCCTGTTCTCACTTTGCTTAGCAGCAATTTTTCCTATACTTTTTCAAACTGTGAAATCAAAAAAGCTGTAACTTCAAATATATACACTATGTAGAATGTTAATGTATTTACAAAATGCACTCCCAGTGTGAGCGCTTTAGCTCTGTGACTAGGCATGTTCTTCTTCCAGACCCCATGAGTAACAGCATGCTTTCATATCTAACTGAGCCTGTCAGCATAACAAATCTATCTTATTCTCTCTCAAGACTAATTTACACATCAATAAAGTTTTAAAAAAGAAAAACTAAACAATAAATACCTGGCATATATTTCCAATAAATATTCCAATTTTTCTTTTCTGTTCCTTTCACTAGTGCAAATTTAACAATAAAAATTATTTTGGTTAATTTGCACTTATTTATACTGCATTTACTACATATAAACCTCTCCATTCAGCTCCAAAGTTCTCTCTCTCTCTCTCTCTCTCTCTCTGTCAGAGCTCTCTAAGAGATGGATAGCTAGAAAGTAGTATTGGTTCTTTAACTGAGCTGTAGCAGTTACAGGCAGACTAAGAATGGATCAGTTATACCACACATTTTTTGGAATGCTCCTTCTGCTGTCATGCATCTATTGCAGACAATTAAAAGTTGCACATTATGTGCAATGTGATAACATGTTATACCTCGCTAATGCTCAACTCATATATTTTTCATTGTCTCACTAGGCTTTAAGTTAGGTGTCAGCCTGCTTAAACTGCATGAGCAAGTTCTATGGATGATACACCAATTTACACAACACTACACGTTTGTCTGGATATATTTTATTTTTGCATTTGGTGACTGCTGTTCTATAAAGATTGAGTGAGAATCATGGCAAGTTGTAAAAGCTATGCTCATCTAGGGAATGGAAGACGTGGTGCCTGGCAGTGCCTTGTACAGATGCACGTGCTTGGGTAGCAAACTTTACCTATATAACTAGCTTTAAGAGTGTAACCTGTAACTTACTTAAGCATTGTGTGGAGTTAAGATTAGAGCAGTTTGCTTGCACAACTAACAGCACTAATACCATATCTTAGTACTATCTAACTCTAGTCCCGAACCCTAGATACCACCTTAGGAGACCTCTGTATAACCCAGTCCAAAAACCATGATAGCGTACCATAATACATGTCCAGACAGCATGGATATGCAATTTCCATTTGTCTCCATTGCTATCTTGGCAGGTATGGGCTTCCTGACACAATGTAGCAGTTGTAACATGTTCACAGATAACCTTTTAATCTTTAAAGAAACTAACACGGTATGCAAGAGATGTATATGCACAATTTCCTTGGAGGCAGATATCTTGCTTACAAACAAGGTTGTCAAGAGCACACACACAGAGACTACATTCACCACACATAGTGTCCACCACACACATAGACCATCTTATGCTGAGGCACTAAAAAGCAATCTTCCCAAATCTCAAAGACCTCCTAAGCTTACAAAAGGCAACAAATAACCTCAACAATCTCTAAAGCACACAACAAACAGTGCTAAACTCAATGGGCCCTCAAGAATGAAGCCCATAAGATAAACAAATACACTACCCAAGACTCCATTATATGACACACACATGGATGCCCCACTTACCAGACTGGACAAGAGAGCAATAATGGTTAGTCGCTTATCTGGAGCCAGGATCTGCCAGGTTACACACACACTCAAGTGAATGCACCACAGGTACCAGTATGATTCTGTCTTAGTCCATGTGACTGTAAATGACCTGAGACACACTTTACCAGACTGTATGAAGACAGACATCATGGATCTCTCTGAATATGTGTCACAGACAGGCATGTACCTTGCATTGAGAAGCATTCGACCCTCACCACAGTATGAACAAAAAACGACTGACCTTAACAATTGGCTTAGTTTATGGTGTCATTACAGGGGATTTCAATATTTGTCAGCATGGGATGACATGGTTAATGCACCATTTTGCTTTGCCAGTGGTGGTCTGCACATATCCCTCTGGGTTTCTGGATATTAGCTAAAGCTTTATCCACCCCTTTAGAGCCCTTTTAAGGCAATGCCAAATTGACAAAACTATTGACTTAGCAAATAAACCCCAAAGGCACCTAAAGTGTTACTGATCAATGCTACGAATTTTAACAAGAAACTCCATATCTTACAAGCTGTCCTTACTGTGGAGTATGTATACGCTTGTACTGTTACTGAGACATGGTTTAAAGGCATAGAAAGTACACCGGCAGTGCAAGACTTCAGTGCCTTCCACACATTTAGGCCATCAGCCACACAGACAAGGACCAAAGGTGTAGATACCTTTATCTACATCAGTTAACAAGTATACCTCTGGATTGGTTAAACAGGATGATGCTTGGAGTTCATCCATGTGCAAATCACCACAGATAAAGTACCTTATTATACTCTAGCAAGTTATAGGTCACTAGCTACACCCCAAGAATCCCATAACTGTATACAAAAAACAAAGTTAAAAACTTCAAAAACAATAATGGACCGTGGCAATGGTGCTTAATGGCTACAATCCAATCTATTATGAATCATTTTTCGTCCAGCAAATTACTTGAACTTCATCAGATACAACACCTACAGATAATGACATTTAAATAGTAAATTCTTAAGTCACATGTTACTCTGAGTCGCATATTTAAAGAGAAATTGATGAATTTCTTTTAAAATTCTTTGATGCATACTTAACTAAAATCATTTATAAAATATTTTTATATTGTTTTGTATCATTTTTTGTATATAAAATAGGTTAAAGACTGACCAAATAAATCATGAATTAATTCTCATGTTACTTTCTTATAAAACATATGAAAAACATTTAACATATGTATATAAATTATATTAATTATATATACACATAAATAAATAATTAAATTCATAGTTAATACCATTATAAAAATCAAAGGTATTAAAAATGTTTTTAAGGTTGTTATAATCAATATAAAGCAGCCAAAATTAACCAAAATTAACTAATATCTTATTTACATATAAATGTGTTCATCTAAGTAAACTCTTAAGTTTTAATAAAGACATTATAGAGCACATGTCATTTAATCTGGGATTATTATATGCATATAGCTGAACTTGCCATATTAATTCAAGTCTTTCTAATTCTATCTCAAGTGGTCCCCCCTCTCAAACTCTTTTCCACTTGATCTAAAATCCAAAATTTAAATTCATGATTTGGATAATCTTGAATATGCTTGGCTAATGCATTGTCTTGTTTTAATCTATTTATACTATATGTATGTTCATATATCCTATCTCTAAGTGTTGTCTTACCGACATAAAAACAGGGACAATACTGACACTTGGCGAGGTAGGCTACCATTTTAGAGTTACAGTTGTACTTCATATTGCTTATTAATTCCTTGTTATTAACCAATACTGATGACCCAACCAAAATGTATCTACAATATGGACAAAAACCACATTGTTGCATACCTCTCTGGTTAGTATCCGGCCTATGTGTATATTCAAATACGTTTTTAAAGTTGTTATCCCTTCTAGTAGTAAATTTTGGTGTAATACCAAGCTTTTCCACTAATTCTTTATCTTCCATATGGATATTTCAATTCTTACATACAATGTTACTTATATAGTAATAATCTACATTGAATGTTAACACAAAACTGGAAGAGAAAGTAGAAGGAGCATTTGTTCTAGTTCTAAACATAGGTGTTACAACTGGAGAGAGTCACATCCATGACTACTAAAATTCTCTATTATGACTTCATTTTCAGACATATCTTTACCAAGTATAGGTGTATTCATACCATTCAATCTTTTTATAATTACTTCATTTATAATGTTATCCAAAAAACTATTTGGATATGCTCTTTTAATAAACATTTGTTTTAATAACTGGCATTCGTTATAGAAATCCTCCTCTTTTGAAACCATTCTTGTCGCTCATCCAAAAATGAAATTTGATTTTCATCAAAATTATATGTGAATTCCAGAAAATCTGTACTTTGAAATAGTCAACTAAATGTTGAGTTTGTTCTTTACCACCATTGAATAATATAAATATATCATATGATAACAAATTGGAACCAGACAAAGGACGAGCAAGATTATATTAACTTATTAAAAGCAACTAGGGTCCGTATTATGAAACCAGATAAAGGTGGTGGTCTGGTATTTATGGACCCAGTTGACTATGAGAATAAGATATAACTATTGTTATCCTCTGATTCTTACTCTAAAGCTTCCTTGAATGAATATAATCTGGCCAGTCAAAGAATAAAAATATATATTAACGATTTATTTATTGTAAGGAAAATTGATGTTGACTTGTATAATTATATGATTATGTCAGCACCTATAGCTCCAACAATATTTTGAGTGCCTAAAATTCACAAGAATTTGGTTGACCCTCCATTTAGACCTATTGTAGATGGCAGGAACTCCGCAACTTATGCTTGTGCAAAGGTGGTGGACTCAATTCTTAAGAAATACGTATTAACAGAAACTGTAATATGTAAAGACTCTTGGTTATTTTTAGAAAAAAATTAATGAAGTAGAGTTTAGTGAACAACACAACTTACTGGCAGTAGATGTAAATAACCTTTATACTTCAATACCAAAAGAACAAGGTATTGAATGGGTTACGCTTAACCTTAGGAATAAAGGCGCTCCTCTATCAGATATATGTTTGGTGGAAGAATTATTAGATATTGTGTTATCACATAACTATATATACTTTAAAAACAACCTCTACCACCAAAACAGAAGAGTTGCCATGGGGTCCCCATGTGGTTCTAGTTTTGCAAACTTAGTCATGAACTACTGGGGAAGCTCCTTTGTGCTTAATATTGATGAAATTAGATCACAAATTGTATATTTTACATGTTTTTTGGATGATATATTTATATTATTAAATGGCAGGAAAGAACAAGCTCAACATTTAGTTGACTATTTCAATCAAAGTACACATTTTCTGGAATTCACATATAATTTTGATGAAAATTAAATTTCATTTTTGGATGTATTATTAGTCAAAAATAATATTGATAAAAAGTATGAGGCAAAAATATATAGGAAACCTTCCTATTCAAATACATTTCAAGTGCTCACCCCAACCACCAAAAGAAATCGGTGGTAAAGGGACAATTAGTGAGAGTGTCAAGAATGGTTTCAAAAGAGGAGGATTTCCATACCGAATGCCAGTTATTAAAACAAATGTTTATTAAAAGAGCATATCCAAATAGTTTTCTGGATAACATTATAAATGAAGTCATTATAAAAAGCTTGAATGGTATGTATACACCTATACTTGGTAAAGATATGTCTAAAAGTGAAGTCATAATAGAGAATTTTAGTAATCATGGATGTGAATCTCCAGTTGTAACGCCTATGTTTAGAACTAGAACACATGCCCCTTCAACTTTCTCTTCCAGTTTTGTGTTAATGTTCAATGTAGATTATTACTTTATAAGGAACGTTGTATGTAAGAATTGGAATAGCATTATGGAAGATAAAGAATTAGTGGAAAATCTTGGTATTACACTGTAATTTACTACTAGAAGGGATAAAAACTTTAAAAACTTGTTTGAATGTACATATAGGCTGGATACTAACCGGAGAGGTATGCAATAATGTGTTTTTTTGTCCATATTGTAGATATATTTTGGTTGGGTCATCAGTATTGATTAATAACAAGGAATTGATGAGCAATATGAAGTACAACTGTAATTCTAAAATGGTAGTCTACCTCACCAAGTATCAATATTGTCCCTGTTTTTATGTCGGTAAGATGACACATAGGCTTAGAGATAGGATATATGAACATACATATAGTATAAATAGATTAAAACAAGACAATGCATTAGCCAAGCATATTCAAAATTATCCAAATCATGAATTTAAATTAATGACGTGTTCTATAATGTCTTTATTAAAATTTATGAGTTTACTATTTAAATGTCATTATCTGTATGTGTTGTATCTGATGAAGTTCAAGTAATTTGCTGGACGAAAAGCGCTTCATAATAAATTGGATTGTAGCCATTAAGCATGAATCCCATTACTGTACCCAGACCTACAGGATGCACTCAGCATTCAACCAAAAATTCTATTCATGGGAGACTTCAACTACCACTATATAGACTGGAAAACATATGCTGCTTCTAACTTGCAGGCACTACATTTCCTGGACTTCATTAACACAAATACCCTTGACCAGATAGTGCACCCTCCAACCAGAGGTTCAAACATACTAGACCTAGTACTCACCAATATGGGAGAGTACTGCAACATCATCATGTCATGTCCTCACAGTTAAAGTCATGTCACAAAGCTGTCTCCTTCAAAATAAAAATCAGCTTGGAAAACTCAGTGAAACCTGTAACATTTAAGAACTATTGTAAAGCAAACTACATCATATTAAGTGACAGTTTGTCAAAATTCAATGCCGCTCTGAATTCTAAGTTCTCAGCAACCTATGCGGACTTGTTCACAGAAACTATGTCAATGGCTGCAGAGAAGCTACTGTAACTACCAGACGTAAATCCAAAACAAAACCAAAAACAAATCACATTGGTGGCGTCCTAACCTCAAAAGAGTATATAAAAGGAAAAAAGTCATGGCCAAAAACAGGAAAAGCAACTCTCATACTGACAAGAGCTCCCTAATTAAACTAAACATTAAACTAAGAGGACTAATAAAATGCAACAAGGCCAATTACAAGGTCAGAATAGACTCTCAGACTAAAAAAAGCACAAGGCCATCTACAGCTATGTCCGAAAAAAACTTAAAAGTAGCACATAACATTGTGCTGAACTGAATGTAAGTGGTACCACCTTCATTGAGCAGAGTGACATAGAAAATCTGCTGACCGCAAATTCAACTCTAACTTCAAGACCCCCCACACCCCCTTGCCTCCACCATTGAAATCCCTACTAGCATAACCACCCCAACTATTAGCAGGAAGCAGGTCATGGTGCACTCACTAAGGCCAAAAACAAAGCCTCAATGGGCCCAGACAATATCTTGGGTTGCCTGCTAAATAGCTTGCAATATGACTTATCAGGACCACTTGAGTTACTTTTCAGCTACAGGCAAAAAACGTGCTATGTACTGTATGAATGGAGGACTGCAACAGTTATCCCTTTTCAGAAAGGTGGACCATCAACTGACCCTGGAAACTACAGACCCATTAGGCTAATTAGTCTAATCTAATATGCAAAGCCATGGAGTGAATGGTCATGGAAATGATCAACAAAGACATTGGTAATCTACAGATGCAGGACCCATTCCAGTTTGTTTTTGTCAAGGGAAGTTCATGTCTACTTAACCTGATAAACTTCTTTGAGTGTATCATCAAGGCAATGGCTGAGGGGAAAATAGTGTCTAGACCTGACTAAGGCATTCAATACAATACCCCAGTCAGGTATTGTGGACAAATTCACTGAACTAGGCATAATTCCCTACATAACTTGCCAGATTGTCAGCTGGCTCACAGATAGGACCCAAGAAGTCAGAATTGTTGGGACCACCTCTACCAAGAGCAGTACCTCAGGGCTTCACGCTTGGCCAACTTCTGTTTGACATCTACTACTTGGAGGCCAAGGCTATTGTCAAGGGCCTCAGGCTAAACAACTTTGCAAATGACTGCAAATTGGGAAGTGTTATAGATTCCTCCATGATACTAACATCGTGTAAAATGGTCTAACACAGACAAATGACTAGTTCCAAAACCACAGACTTAAACTCAATGCCAAGAAGTGCATTATAGTGTCTTTTGGGAAAATGTCCACCCAGGTTAATTTCTCCATAAAAATACACCCTTAAGAGTTGAGCAGGTAGTTAGGGATGTGGGAACACATGCAGACCGTAATCTAGACTCTGACCAACATGTAGCCAAGGCAGTAAGAAAATCATTCTGTGTTGCCCAATTTATAAATAAGGGTATGGCATCCAGGACCAAAGAAGTTATAGTACTCCTTACTCAGCCCTTATCAGACCCATCATTGCATACAGTGCTCCCTTCAACATGAACCTGACCAAGCATATGCAACAGGTGGAACGTCCACAGAGGTTCCTCACCAAGAGAATCCAGAGCAGTAACACATTGTCCTAAACAGATCATCTTGAATCCCTATCTCTATTCTCCATCTACTACAGTTTATTGAGATGCAGTCTATGCCTGGCATATAAGGTATCCACAGATCCATAACCAGGTGAATACCAAACTCAAATAAAAAATGCCTTGTATCAAGAAAGTGTCCCAGACATGAAACCAAGTCCCATCAAATAAGGTTTATTTAGTGCTTCCGTCAGCTTGTATCGCAAGACTTCTTCAGAATAAATTATACAAACATACAAAAAACACAAATTTAAAAAACATTAATTGGCCCCATGCCCATGTCTCCAGCAATAAAATACAATTAAAATAAAAAATTATTCAATCAATTAATCTCCTAGTAAGCAAATAAGTTGCTAAACACAATGTGGTGAATGCAGCCTTAAAAAACTAGCTATACTACAAGTGTCATTCAGCCCAGGTGAAATCTGGGCATTCAACCTTATCTGCCAAAAAAGCTTTCTGAACTCAACAATGTCTGCCCAGGGCCCCCCCCCCGAAGGTCTTTTTTAACCCTTTCTAAAACAAAAAAACTGAAATTATGTGTAGGGAACATTTGCACATGTTTGTAAAGGGCATTGTTAATATTTTTGTTTTTCATATCCCTGATATGTTCGTAGCTTCTCTCTTTAAATCTACATATAGTTTTTCCTATATAAAATCCAGGGCACTGGGAGCAAATGGCAGCATAAATAACCCCAATAGAGTCACAATTGAAAAGTACATTAGGTTGTATAGTAAAAGAGTTAATTCTAACATATTCTTTATTCAAAATATGACAACATTGTGTACAAAAAACAAATTTTTGTACCTATTCTCCCTTTACTTAATAAATTCTCCTCTTTCCATTCTAGCATGTTTTCAATGGTACACTCTTGTATACAATGTTAGGCTTATATTCAAGTTTTTCCATCAATCCCTCTTGTATTTGAAATAACTGCCAGTTCCTATTTAAAATGCCCTGGATCATAAGGAAATCTACGAAAAAGTTAGTTGTAAAGGAGCACTAATAATTGTTTGCAGCATTAGATTTTAGTAATCCATTATTATTGGGATAAATTGTACCTTGTGCCTATAAAAGGGTCAAAAATATCCCTCTATTCCTCTTAGTAACTATTTCATCTTTTACCTTTTCTTTTAAGGAACCTGGGTAGCCCCTTGAAGTAAACATATTACTAAAAATGGTACATTGAACAAAAAAATCTGTGTCTCTTGTAATCATCAATGTTATTCGGACAAATTGCCCCTTAATTACACCTTTCTTGGTGTGATTAGGGTGACAACTATCATAGTGCAACAGACTGTTGCAACAGGTGGGCTTCTTATATATGTTACTTATATATTGTTTACTCTCCAAATCTTTACAAATTTCAACATCCAAATACTTGATCTTGGTAAAATTATGTGTGTGTGTGTGTGTGTGTGTGTGTGTGTGTGTGTGTGTGTGTGTGTGTGTGTGTGTGTGTGTGTGTGTGTGTGTGTGTGTGAACTTCAAAAAGGGAGTGGTCTCATTAATGTACATCAAATATTCTTGAATACTAGGGTCATCCCCCACCCACACAAAAATTAGATTATCCAGATAACGTAAATATAGTCTCTAATTATTCTTGAAAGGAGAAGGGAGCAAATACTTCCTCTGCCACATTAGCATAGTCTGCCTCACAGGGTACAAAGTGTGTGGGGAGATCTTACTGTGTGCTGTTTGTATTCTCTGTAGCTGCCGAGTATGCCTAAGAGTATTAATGTGATAAAATGCTGAGATTGCAACTGTGCTCCCCATCAGAAAAAGCAGCTCTGAGTGATTAGTTAGTGGTATCAGTAGACCTGGTACTTCTCCTGTGATCGCCTCTAATAATAAGGCCAGATCTGGTACCAACGGCAAAGGATTTCCTGCCAGATTGTTATCTTTTGGTTAATTATGTAACACTGACCAGATTGACCCAGTCGTACATCATATTGTTGACGGTATTATTTTAATTATGATATTGCTATTTTCAAAGGTCAAGCTGACCTTTAGTTATTATACATTCATTTACACACGATGTCTAAAATGTTTCTTTGTGATTAATCAGCCTGTGAGAAATGCAGTTAATCTCATTAGCAACTCTTTAGTAAAAGAAAAGTCAGTGAAAATGTAGTTTTAATACGGTGTAATGAAGAGTTGTCTTTTAACATGAAATGCATTCTCATTGGGTATTTGCCCAAATTACTATATGTCTTTTACTGTGATATCTTTTTTTCTTTCATTTCACTTAAAGAGACAAGCTAAGAATGTGCACACCATCACTGTGTGGCAAAGCATATGTGGCTGTTTCATTAAGTGAAATTTTTAAAATCAAAATATGGCTAGTCAAGTTCTCTCCAGCCTCACAATAGACTGATGCTCTCTCTAGCATGCTTGTGCTTTCTGCTTGCTGGGACAGGAATATTCATATTGTAGGCCAGATCATTCATAGACCGCGAAGAAAAACTCATATTTCTCATCCCCTACAATTCTCAGACTGAACAAAGTTATCAGTAGAGCACACATAAATATTTCCGAGGCCCACCACATATAAAAATATCGAATGCAACTGCGGATCACGCAGTATAATGCTCTATGGTTACCTGATGCAGATGTCAGACACAAACGGAAACTGCCAGACATCACACAGCCATTTGTACGTTTGTGAGGGAAAATTCCATTGACACATAAATGTATAGAGATTTGTCTTTGTGTTTTTCTACTTTTGTATCAATTAATGTTATTTGCCACTCAAGAAGTTGTATATATACATACGTACATATAGATGGCCTACTTCATCTTTACATGTACCTACTACATTCACAGTTAAATGCTTGCTTCCTGAGTTGGAAATAAATACTATTCATACTATGATTATTATATACTATGATTCAGCAGCCCTACTGTTAAGTATGGTTGTGTAAAGCTGAAAATGACAATAGTTTCACCAAAAACAGTGATCAGTGAAATCTGCAACATATTCAGCTTTTGGTTCAGTAAGGCTGAAGTCAATTCCTTAGATAATAAGTAGGTACATAAACAGACGTGCACAAGTAAGTTATTCACTTCTCCTCCTCTGTTTCTGTCCATGTAACGTGTTACATTTACCATAATTTCACCATTTTTGCCTGTTTAACAAATCTGATATATAAAATATCTTTACTCCCCACCTCACCACACCATCACCACAATTATGCACAAACACCTGTCTCCTACTCGTCAAAAAAGGGTCCCCAGCATGAATAGCAAAATGGATAGTAATTAATCCACTGAGAAGGCTGTTGTGGTACAAACAGGTACTAGTGATAAAGTGAGATAATCAGAAGTCTGTGTTGATCACTATTATACAAAATGCAATTAAATACAATAATTAATCCTACCCCTTCCTGCTAACAAAGGTAGGTACTAAGGTAATCCTGGAAACAATAAAGCATATGTTATTGCAGAGCTGGGTCATAATAAAAAAAAAAAAACTACACAAAAGTAACAAAAATAAACAGTAAATGGTTATAGTTTAGTAAAAGTGATCCTTAGCTTCTACATAGCATAAGTAATAGTTCCTAGGAGATAGACAATTGTCATACTCTTGTTTCACAGACAAACCATTCCAAATATAACCCCCTGAACTTAGCTGCAGCTGCTGCTGATGAACTGGGGAATGTACACCATTAGCGAAACCTCAGAAAATTAGTAGTGGTTTTAAAAATGTGGTGAACCACGTACCACACCTCAGCAGCATATGTCCCCTAAATTAACCAGAGTCATAATTTTTGTAATAAATAATTAGCAGATTATCCTTGTCATGGCAGAAATATAGCCTAGCTCAAATAATTATTACTGTAAAGAGCTGAATTGTAAAGCTATGCTTCACACAGGATCCACTTGTTTATTCTAGTGTTTTCAGTAAGCTCATACCTGAGCAATGTTAATTGGATGTAGAACTCACAAAACAAGTGTTCATATGCAGGTGAACAATACGCAAGCAATCAGTCTTTGAGCAAATGAAGAAGATCTATATATATATATATATATATATATATATATATATATATATATATATATATATATATATTCACTTTATAATCTCAAAATACTGAAATATCAAATTTCAGTATCTCAAGACTATAAAGCCGAAAACTCACAAACCCAAAAACCAAAACTGCAAAATTCAAAACCGCGAACATCAACAAAACACTTCACCACACATAGAAACACAAATACACCTACTTCTCAACACTGCAACACAGCAAAACAACACTCATGAACACAACACAACAAAACAAACACACACACCTACCCTTCCTATAAGCAGGGGGCAAGCCCCCCTGCACCCCCATGTGGGGGGCTGCATCCCCCAAACCCCTGCTACTTATATATACTAACTCCGAGGTTGCACTAAACACTAAAAGATAGAAAACCCACTACCATACATTCTACACCCCCCCTTACACAAACACACATGACATACATGCAAACACTACCACTCTCAACACTGACACACTCACACTCTTACCTACCTACCCTAACCCACACCTAAAACTCCCCAACACACTCACAAACACACAACCCTCTCCCAAACCCTTAAAAAACAAAACACTTACCTAATGCGCCATCAGTACCGCGAGTTCGACATTTCCAGGTTTGATATTTTGCAGTTTCGCGCAACTGCAGATTCAACAATTTGGTCCTGAGATACTGAAATTCGCCATTTAAGTATTTCGAGATTCCAAAGTGAACCTATATATATATATATATATATATATAGATATATATATATATATATACATATATATCTTTTATCTTTAGCTACATTGTGTGCAGCAAACAATGAGCAAAGGGGAATACAAATATAAAAGAGAATAAAATCTACCATTGCAGAGTAGTAAGCAGCATACAACTTCTACCTGTGGTGTACTCCTACACCTAGTTTTTCTTGGAGAAACCTTCCAGTCCTTTAACAAGGGTGCCTGTATGGTTGCCTTATTTCCTTGGCTGCCCTTGATAATTAGCTAGGTTTAGCAGAGTCCCTTGGATTCTCCCCTGCTACTTTAAATTTCAATTGAAGGTTTCCCTCCCTTCCCCCACCCCCAAGTGATTGCTCAGGTACAACACATCAAAGGTTTAAAAACCCTGGATGCCATATTTGCTCTAATTGCAGCTGAATGTCCTCCAGGTGTAGCATCTCTAGTAAGTGATAGTATTATTTTTCTTTTTTCAGTGTTGTATTCCACACTGTAAACTCATTGTCCCTGCATAGAGTAGTACAGTAATTTCTCTCTAAGGTAACTTTCCAGTTATTTTTTATTTTTGCTGGTATACTTTATATTTGGATATTAGAATCTTATGTTTTTATTTTTGCTTGCTCCCAGTTTCAGTAAACCTGATTCAGAGTTCTTCTAAATGATAGTGCTGAGGTAGAAATACTCTGTTTCTTTTTTTTATGACTTCTAATAGGCTATGTTCACTTGCTCTGCTTTCTGTACAATATTTATGATGGTTGTGCTTATTTTGATGTCCTTATTTTATTGCTTTTAGTCTTACATTCTTTCATTTTCTCTTCTTTGCAACTTTTAGATCCACTGAGCACCTGATCGCTTTGCCCCCCCCCCCCCCACACACACACACACACTTGTGTGAGCAAGGAATCCTCTCATGCCAGCTAAAAGCAAAGAAAACTCTAACCAGCAACCATCCAAAAATAGACTGTAGCCCCAGGTTTAACTCCAAGAGCCTTGTTGTTGTCACTTGTATAGTATAGGTGCCAGCTTTTGTGACTTCTGTTATGCCTTGTTAAAATCTGTTAGAAGTCAGCTAGAGTGCATACCCCAGGGGCAACAGCTACAAACCTTCTTCCTCTTAGCCCACCCCCACCCCTTTCATCCATTTCACTGTTGATAATTTGTTGTATGCTAAGGTACTGATTGTTTTTACAGTTGCTGTGGGTGCAGCCCCGCTCCATTCACCCTCTTTACGCTTGGGCTCACTTCGCTTCTATTCCCACCCCCCATATCATTTCCTTTATACCTAACCACCTGTTTTCTCCTACCCAAACACTCCCCTTCCTGTTCCTCACAAACACTCTAGCCTTCCTGCCCTCAACATAGAATCCCTACCTCCTCCACCACCTCTCTACACACACCACCCTATAACCATTAAGTATTACCTATAATTAATATTTTTAACTGCAGCAAATGCATATCTGAACGTAATACAAATAAATTGAAAATATATAATTCAATTCACCTTATCCATAGTCAAGAACATCATTACAGATAAAGTAGCAAGTTTGTTTGTCTTTTTGGCTTTTCCCAGTTAGGGGTCACCACAGTGGAACTCCGGTCCGCTAATGATTGGCAGTAGATTTTTATGGTGTCAGGTTGCCTTCCCGACGCCCATCCTTTAACGAAGGCATGCCCATTCATGCATGTCTTTAAAATGCCACTCGACCAAGGGGAGCGCATGCAGACTCCACACAGAAGGCACTCCAGCCGAGAATCGAACAGGAGAACCTCTTGCTCTGGGGCAACAATGCTACCACTGTACCACCGTGGCTTCATAGATAAAGTATCCCCCCGTATTTACTAACGCACTATCTTTGCTACCCTCTCTTAACTAGAGGATACCAATTACCTGACCAATACTTCTTGGCCATACTTCAGCTCCCTAACACAAAACGATAGCTCTTGCACTGGCCATACTCTCCATCACTTTTCTGTAGCCATATACCCAGCATTACCTGATGCTTATATAGCTCCTAAGTCCCTAACATCACTTCAACTTGTAGCTACAGACAACTCCCGTTAGCAGGTCTTACACTCTCATCCACCTATCACTTCAAATCTCTTACCCCTCTTAACAACAAACTCCCACATACACCTAATACTGCACCTTTAATACAACACCAATCTTGCTCATTCATAGATAGTACCCTTGCATGTAACACATTCTTTCTGAAACAAGACAATATGGGTTACACATATCCAACCCAACTACAAAAACATCATTCTATCCATTAATAATCTTCACCTACACCTACTTTCCATCCTGTCCTCCTACCACACTCCGCTTCATAACCACACCCCATCCCCTTGGCAAACTGATTCCACAGCTAACACCACCAAACTAAAAAACGTCCATATCATAACCACACCAAATTACCTTGGCAAACTGATTCCACAGCCAACACCACCAAGCTAAAACACTTCCCTATATCACCATGTGACCTTACCTCCCCCCACCCTTCTCTTACTCGTGCATTAAACTGAAAATCAAAACTAACCCCTCTCTTCTCAAAGACAAACCAAAATAATTCACAAATTGACCAAACTCTATCTACACCTACTCCATAAACTCACTTGCAGTGGTGATATACATCCCAATCCAGGACCCAAAACATCAATCAGCCCAAACTTAAATCAGCTAAATCCCCTACACCACAGAACTAACTCAGCTCTCCTCTTCTTAAACATTAATGTAAGAAGTATACTTAAAAAAATTCATGGCCTTCATGCCTTACTAGCTCTATACAAACCAGATATTGCTGTGTTAACTGAAACATGGCTCAAACCACAACATCACAATAATGAGATTACTGCCCTGGGTTACAACATTATCTGAAGAGACAAATCAGAGAAAAAGGGCAGAGGTTTTGGAAATCATCTTGCCTTAGAACAACTAGATTACAATACCCATGAATTCAAATATGTAGAACTAATCCTTGCCAAATTAAAAATAAGTTCCAACAAACATATACGTATTGCAGCTGGCTATATACCACCAGGCAATAACATCACTGTAATGGAAAGCTTGCTTAATTGGACCTCCAACTCCCCTCCACATAAAACCATACTATAAGAGACTTCAATATTGACTGGCTTCACTGCTCCAGCCATAACCCCTCTGCCTTCTTAAACCTCCACAGGTTTACCCAAACTATAACCACCCCCACTAGAATTGACAAAACTTCCAAACGCCAGTCCATCTTAGACTGGATCCTGGTATCTGACCCCACTCTTGCACAGCAATCTGGTTGTCTTCCAGATACCCTAAGTGACCATCATGCAACGTACCTAATTAGGAACAGATCCCAAACCATCAACCAACCTATCAGAGTAGTTAGAAACAAAAAACCTTTATAGCTACTGATCTCATCAATACTCTAAAAAGCTGTAACTGGACCCCCCCTAAAACATCTACCTCTAGACGGTGCCGTCACCTTCATAGAAATTGTAAACCATCTTGCACCCCGTAGAACTATTAGAATCAAAACTAACTATGCCCCATGGCTAAGAAAAGATACTAAAACTATAATGAATGAAAGGGACAAGGCCTGGATTAAATAGCAGAAAAACAAAATCACTACTTTGAGACAAAACTATGTAGAGCTCCGTAACAAAGCCAAACAAAACAAATCAAACTAGACAAATCCAGCTACTGTACAAGCATGCAAGAAAAATATGCTCACAACCTGCAAAAGTTCTGGGCCTCAATAAATGGTATACTGCATCCAGGAAATTGCACGACTCCAATCCCTGTGCTTCCAAATAACCATGAAAACATTCCTACTCAGTTTAACAAATTCTTTACCGAAACAGTCCAGACCCTTGCCAATGCCCAAAAATAGTACAAGCAGCCCCACACCAATAACTACCCCAACCAACCCAATATACAAAACAATAGTCCCAGTTTTCACCTCCACTCTGTATCCACCAAATCAATATCTGAACTCCTTGGTAAACTTAAACCAACCACTCTAGCAGCTGATAAGCTGCCAGCAGACTTCCTTTGGATCTCAGCTGAAGCTGTAGCGTATCCTGTCTCTATTCTCATAAACAGATCTCTCTCAGAATGCAAAGTCCCCACCTCATGGAAAACATCATATATAATTCTACTGCACAAAGGAGGCAAATCCTTAGAGCTCACCAACTATTGCCCAATAGCAATCCTATCACCTTTATCCAAAATATTAGAAAGAGTTGTTCATACTCAATTAATACAGTACTTCCAGAATAACAACCTACTCTCCATTTCCCAGCATGGCTTTAGACCTTCCCATAGCTCCACAGCAGCACTACTGTCATTCACCAACATAGTTAACCACCACAGAAACAAGGGTCTATTTGTTTCTTCCATATTCTTAGACCTATCAAAAGCCTTTGACATGGTAAACCACAGTCTGCTTCTTAATACCCTATCCACCCTAAATATAAGTCCCTCCTCTATATCATGGTTCAACAGCTACTTATCTGCCCATCAGCAAGCAGTTCTGTGGCAGGACCAATTGTCCCCCTGTTACCAGTAACCATAGGAGTCCCTCGAGGATCCATTCTTGGCCCATTGTTGTTCTCTCTATTTACAAATCAGATCTCTTCATCCTCTCACACTGCCTCAATAGTATAATATGCAGATGACACTACCCTCATATGTGCTGCCCCTACCCTTAGTGAACTACAAACCCTTATCCAAAATAACTTCACCCTAGCCAAAACTTGGTTTACCAACATCAAACTTCTTCTTAATCCCCAAATAAAAACAAAGTCTTTTCAGCCCTGGCAGAGCTCCTCCCTAAATAATAATTTCACCATTAGCTCCAAAGAAAACATTCAAATCAGTCCAAACACACACACTAAACTGCTAGGCATAGAAATAGATAATAACCTGAGGTTTGACATCCACATAGCACAAACCAATAAGAAAGTTAATAAAAAACTTGGTCTCCTCTACAGGAACAAACAGTTTATGACAAAATGCACCAAAGTAACCATCGCAAGGACTCCTCTTCTATCCACCCTCCTCTATGCTTCTCCCATCTTGACCAATCTCCGCCAAATTGATCTAAATATAATGGAATCTTGCTACAACAAGACTGCCAAGTTTGCTACTGAAGCCTCATATAGGTCCCACCACTGTCTATCCCTTAAGCAACTCAACCGGCTTGAGTTGCCTCATATACTTCTACTCAATCAACTCTCTGTAGTGCACAAACTCTACTACCTTCCTGAGATAACTACAGCACTTCAGCATCTAATTCAGCCCCACATTCCCTTTAGAGCCTTAATATCTAGTAACCAGAACCTTATAACTGTCATCAAACATAAAAACGAAGCTGGTAAGTCCCTCTTTGCCAACACCATTGCCAAAACCTGGAACATACTACCAAGCCAAATAACTTCTACCATCTCCTTTAGTCAATTCAAAGAACTCCTGAAAACCCACTATCTAAGTAACTGGCTATGCTCATGCCACTCATCAGGCTAACCCATACCAACAGAATTTGTCAGGGTACAGTTATGTATAAGCAGTTTCTCCCCTGAAAGCTTCCAAACCCGTATATGTTTACCTTACAAAACTTATAACTGCAATAGAAAAAAATGTACCTTTGATTGTCTACTGTAAAAAATGTTAATCACTAGCATGATGTCCTGTTGTGTGTATATATGCTATATGTATGTTTGTTAATCACCAGCATGTTGCCCTGATGTGTATATATGCCATATGTATGTATGTTCTACTTCATTTTACTCTCATGTAATGTATTGTAATGTGGAGCTTTCCTCCCTGGGCCTTCGCTGAAAATGAACCTGTGTCCAGTCGGACTTTCCCGGTAAACAAAAGTAAAAAAAAATATATATATATATATATATATATATATATATATATTTTTTTTTCATATTTATAATTATTACACACACACACACACACACACATATATATATATATATATATATATATATATATATATGTGTGTGTGTATGTATGTATATATATATATATATATATATGTGTGTGTGTGTGTGTGTGTGTGTGTGTGTGTGTGTATGTATGTATATATATATATATATATATATATATATATATATATACATACACACACACCAATATATAACTATGTATATATGTAGCATTAAACATTGCTGTTATATACATTTTTCACAGATAATTTTTAATGCATGTTTGTGAGTGAGAATTACTGCTGATTTAAATAACATGTAATTTGCAAAACACTTAAACTTTATTTAAATGTAACTGCATTTTAAAATGTTTATTAATCTGCTGAAGTCCATTGGGAGTGAAAGGGCAAAAGCACTAATAAACCACCATTTTTGAAGTAACTTGCTGGAGTAGACTGTTCAGTTATTTACAGTAAAGAATTTACAGTTAACAGAACATCTTGGGTGCTGTGGCTTTGGTTTTGTACGTGTGTATATATGTTTTTTTACATTTATAGGCCTACTTACATATTTATCTATGTATATATACATCTATATGGGTATAAATTTATATGGGTCTCCTTATTATAACTGAATAACGCAAATGTCAATGTTCATAATGTTGAACTGAAAATGTTGACACGCTGTTACTCATGATCTGAGGAGCAGCCTCAACACATGCAAAAATAAAACTTTAAAAATAAACAAAAAGCATTCAGGGGGTAAGCCACCTGTACTGCCTGCGTGTGGGTCTGCTCCCTCATACCCCAAGCTAATTATATATACTAACTCCGAGATCACATAATATCAGGGAAATATTCTACCTCTGAATATTGTTATCTCACACACATGTTGACCATTTGCTTAGAAAGTCAAATTTGACTAACTATAGTGTTAACAATATTTAGTGTTCACACACACACACACACACACACACACACACACATATATATATATATATATATATATATATATATATATATATATATATTCACACATTTTATATTTAGATATAGACACAAGATCTTCCAAGATGGGGATGTTCCAAACAAATATCTGGTGTTAAAACCATGGACTAAACCTAAATGCCAATAAATATATAATTGTATCCTTTTGCAAGTATGACTCCCCTTTCACTTTGGCATTGTACCCCTAACAAATTATCCTGCAGTTAGGGATCTGGGATCCTATGTCAACAATGAACTGTCCTTTGATCACTAAATAGCCACTATTGTAAGGATGTCCTTTTTCATTATACAGCTTAGATCTAAAGGTACTGCATTCATATCCAGGGATGGAAATTGTTCCACTGTTCTTGGCATTTATTAGGCTGATTATTCAATATCTTGCCCCTTTGGTATGTAGCTGTCCAAATACATGTTTCAACTGGAAGGACCACAATGATTTTTCACTTAAAAAGGTCCTAAATCTTGAAATTTATGTAGACTATCTGAAGGCCTTGTCCCTCTTATCAACATCACACGGACTACAGAGAGGTGACCTCTGCCTTGCATACTGAGTTTCAACCGACCCTGTTTTGTCAGATGTATTACACATTTCCAATGGGATCATAAGTACCCATTCAAGGAATCTCAATCTTTTTTGCCAAATAAATCGAACATGTCAGAGGGGTAGGTTTGTAACAGAGAATACCAAGTATATGGAACTGTCTTCCACTCCACATAAAACAAAGTACTTCTCTTACTCAATTTAAATGTAATTTTGACAAATGGCAGAGAAACTTTAAATTTATACCAATTTAACACTAAGGAAAAATAATTCGGGGGAAAGCAGCAGGCTCTGATGAGATCACTGCAGATCCGATCAAGATGTTGGATGAGTTAGGAGAGAAATGTCTCCTTAGGACATTTATAGCAGTATGGAGAGAAACGTGTATCCCATAACTGGAGAATAAGCATTCTAGTGCCAGTGTGTAAAGTAACAAAGGGGACGTTCACAACTGTGGGTTGTATAGAGGTATCAAACTCCTGTCACAATAAATGAAAATGCTGGAGATGGTGACTGATAAATGAATTTGCAGACTGGTAGAAAGCAAGATGGGGTGAACAGTTTGGATTCAGATCAGGATGCAGCACAACTGATCTGATGTTAGCAGTAAGACAGATAGTTGAGAAGAAAGAGTCCAACTAGTCATTCCTAGACTTAGAGATGGCACATTTCCAAAAAAAAAGATGATTTGGGCAGTCCTGCAATGGTTCAAAGTCTTGGAAACATTTGTGGAATTGGTGCAGGCTGTGTACAAGGACCTAATGACAATGACAATAAGAAATAGACACAACGTTCATGTCCAAGTTGCCATGTATTTGGAACATGGTCTAGCAATGCAGCCTGATCTAGTGATATAGCAATAAGAACTGGGTTTAGCAACATGGACAGTCATTGGTGAGCAAACAGATTCTGGGAGTTTCGGGATTCTTCACAGGAACAAGAATATTTAGTGGAACATCCTCTGGAACTGGAACACTGGATAACTCGCTCTGAGATTGTCTTTCTTGCAGGTATGATACTGCATTACAGGCTCGGACACCAGGATACAATATTTACAATTCCACCTAAATTCTACTCCTTGAGATTTCACAATGTACAATCCTGGCTCTGGACATACACTTTTCACGACTCCAACCAGATCAAAACCTTTGGATGTCTGCATCCTCACTATCTCCTCTTCTCGTTATGGATTGAGTGGTTTGCTGGTCTTATCATAATAGGACTTCTGGGATAAGCACTTCAAAAGATGGGCTTTCACTGTTCTGTTGTTTTTGACACATGGAACCAATAGATAACTGCTAATTGATAATGTGGTTCTGGTTAGTCTCAACAGAAATCTCTGTGCAGGTGAACCAAGATGTTTATCACGAGGAATATTTCAGAGATTCAAGTAATTCAAGAAAACATCACTATTGTCTCATTTTGACTGCTCTATTAATTTTTTTCCACTTTGAACTGCACGTTCTGCCAAACCATTTGACTGTGGGTACACAGGGCTACTAGTGACATGAGTAAAGTCCCATTCTTCAGCAAATCTTTTGAACTGCTGGCTTGTAAACTGTGTACCATTGTCAGAAATAACTTTGTGCAGACTACCATGGACTGCAAAATAACACTTCATCTTAGTAAAGACACTACTGGACGCTAGATTAGGAAGCAGGTCAATCTCAAACCAATTGGAATAGGAGTCTACAAACGCCAAGTAATGTTGACCATTCTATTCGAAAATGTCTGAAGCTACTGTCGACCGAGGTAGTTCAGGAATCTGGTTTAGATGAAGTGGTTCTTTCTGTTGATGTGGTTTAGTGCTATTACATACAGAACAAGATGAAAGTACTCTCTCAATATCTCTTGACATAGGCCAAAATACTAATCCTCTCGCCCTTCTTTTGGTAGACAGTTCCTGGGTGGCCACGATGCAAAATGGTAATGAACTCTTGTTGTAAGAACTTTGAAACAATAACTTTTGGGCCTTTCATGATGATACCATTGTCAAACAAAATCTCATCTCTGTAAGGAAAATATGGTTGCAGGTCTACTGGTAAGCAAGCTTGCTTTGACAGCCATCCTCAACTGATAAAGTGGTTGAGCTTTTGAAGTACTGGATCTGAGGCTATACGACTTCTAAGCTCATCAAGATGGGTGAAAGAAAAATTTCTCACTTCCATGACTTCAAAATCAAGTTGCTCATTTTCATACTGTTCAGTGGTATTACTGGGCGATTTGGATAATGTATCTGCAAGATAAAGAAGTTTGCCTTTTTGTGTACACACTATTGAAATTATATTTTTTGCAATTTCAACATCATGTGTTGTAATCTGGCTGGAGCTGTATGCATAAGCGTTCTCAAAATAGTGACTAGAGGTTTGTGATCAGTTTCATTCTGGATATGCCTACCATAAATAATAATCATGGCACTTTGAACATGCAAACACAATTCCCAAGAGTTCTTTCTCTATCTGTGCATACTGAATTTCAGTTTGGGTTAGAGTTCTGGACGCATAGGATATTAGTCTACCCTCCTGAAGAATGGCAGCACCAAGACCAAACTTAGAAGCATCACAAGAAGATCATAGTATCTGAGAGCTGGTGGACTGGCAATTTTCTGTTTCAGGACATCATGTGCTCTCTGGTGTTGCTGCAACCATGACCAAAATACATCTTTGCGTGTCAGCTCTCTAAGTGGTGCTGAAAGCTAGCTCCAGTCTGGAATGAACTTGTGTAAGTAGTTAACCTTGCCAAGAAAACATTGTAGGGCTTGAACATGGTCTGGAGCTGGCATCTGGAGATTTGCCATTTGCTTGGAAGGATCTGGTCGTACGTCTGAACTGGTAAATAAATGACCAACATAAGTAACTCGTCTTAGCCTAAACTTGCAGTTCTGAGGATTCAGTTTAAGATTCACTTCATGAGCTCTTTACAGAACTTTCTTGAGCTTTCTGTCATGGTCAGCTTTACCCTTACCTCCTACTAGAATATCATCTACTATAATAGCACACAGATACCGAGAAAAAAATTTGCTCCATTGCAAGCTGGAAGATTCACTCGCAGAATTTATCCCAAATGGCATTCTCAAAAATCTGTACCTGCCAAAAGGAGTACTGAAAATGGTTAGCAATGAAGATTTTCAACGAAGTAAAATTTGTTAAAATTAACTCTTTCCATCCAAGACAGAAAAAATGGTGGCATTTGGCACGACAGCAGCAACTTCTTTGACTGTACGCATTGGGTTGAATGGAGTGAACTTGTGGCCTTTCAGTGCTTTTGTTCAAATTTCGTGGATGAATACATATTCTGATATCATCTGAGCTTTTCTTATGAGCTATGACCATGGAAGATACCTGCTCAGTAGGGGTTGATGAACCTACTGGACAATTCACACCTTGCTGCACAATTTTATCTAGCTTGGCATTGACTCTTTTCTGCATAACTACTGAAACTTTTTAGGCTGTCTGACAACTGAGCTGACATCTGGGTCTAACTTCATGGAATACACCACTGGGAGTTTGCCTAGTTTGTCTTCAAAAAGATCAGCATAGGTAGAAAAAATAGATTGGGCAAAATTAGAATGGTGTTCTTTCAAGATTACGTGGTGCACTTCCTTATTAAATGAAAGTAGTCCCATTTTCAAACTGTCTCTGAGGCCTAATGATGACTGTACATGTCTTTTGACTACATAAAATTGCAAGCCATAGCTGTTCCCAGCAGAGTAACATGAGTTTACAATTGAAGAAAAACAGGCGCGGTAGTTCGTTTATATGCTTTATTACACAGAAACACATCAGGATGGATAGCAGTAGTACAAAATAAAAAAACAAACTGATTAACTGACAGACTACACAGACATGCATGCTTACATCTCAACAGTTTACTACAAAATGGTAGTCAGGCTCACATGTGCTCAGTATTTATACACTTGTGCAAGCCCATGGAAAGCTTCTTAAAGATATACATACATACTGATCTACAAATGTTACCGCATAAAGCCAGATTGGAAAGAAAAAAGTATAGTATTTATAAAACACAATGGCTACTGCTTCTGCAGTACTGGTATGCTGAACACCAACAGGATACCTATAGTTAACATTGTATATTTAAGTTACATGTGATTTTATTAAACTATTTTTTATTATGATATATTGGTTTAGTTTATTATTTGTATGTGTGTATGACTTTAAGGGATTGGTATTTAAATCAGCGTTTTTGTGTATGTTAATTTAGTTCTGAGGATGTTCTGGTAACTAAGGGGACAAAAGCGTTTAATTGAATTGTTTTAACCCATTTGACTTGTTTTATATTAAATTCAAATGTACACCATTTTTGTGTTTATTCTTCATTTCCTGCAGCAGTGGTCTTTGTGGGATTGACTTGATGACACCTATATTTCACTGACAGCTCAAACATTGACAGGGCATCCATATTTCAATGACATCACTAGCAGTGACATCATGCTTATATTTCATTGACATCTCCATCAGGGTGAAGGGCACCCATAGTTCATTAACACCTCCAGCCATGACAGGGCGCCCACATTTCACTGATACCCCACTGAGTGATATGACACTCCATATTTCATTCCAGTGTAGATGCTAGATTGTACTTTGAGCTTGTAGCCTTGTAATCTGATATTAGCCTTCTGCGTAAACTAGATGCAAGCAGTATTTAAGAATAAATATTCAAAATAAGACAAAAAAGTTTTCCTGATAATATCTCCTCAGTGATCTGCTTTAATAAACAGATATAAAGAGGTTCAGTTCGTTTTTTCTGCTTTCCTGAGGTTCCTTAAGTGTGACAGTTACACCATTTTAGTTGATAGCAGTTCACCTGGATTACAATGCCTTTTCCAGATAACCAAAGCTCATGTTACTGCAGTGCAGGCTTTTAATCTATACCTCGGTAAGTGTGCTGCCTTTCTCACTGAATCATGGTCAGTTAAGGTACTGATGGATTGGTTGTGATTTTCTCTAGTAAGTTAGGCTTGTGGATGGTAAAAAAAAAAAAGTAGTTTTGAAAAAAAAACTAACAAAATAAGCAAACACACACACACACACATACACACACAAAGGAAAGAAAAAGCAATTTTCTAAACGAAATATTATTTTCCACTGGTGGAGTTAATTAGGAAGTAATGGACCCTTCATGGGTCAGGAGGCCTTTCGACTGCAGTGTATCAATTTTACTTGGTGTATTTTACATAGATGAGTTCAGTTATATTAGTTGAAGTCAGCTGTACTTGTCCATGTCATAGGCAAATGAAGCCAACATGGAAGACAAGGTAATAAATGAAGAGGACACAGTGGCCCTATCTAACTAAAAGTGATCAACAATAACATGCAATGATGATTTAGTTAAAACATGTTGGAATAGCCCTAGGTATTGCTTTCATGAATTACAGTAACTTTGCAATATGCTGCTGAAGTGTGCCAGGCATCTAGAGAGCTCAGAGAATGAAAGCTGAGAATTTTTGTAAGGACAATATAACACCGTCTTGCCTCTACATCAGAAAAAATGCAAGTCACAGAAAAAATACTGATTCTTACAGTCTAGTGGTTTATACTAAAAAACAATTAGCTACTTTTGAAGTTAAGGCTTGAAGAAGGAATTGGAAATTAAGTACGGTGTTGGGGGGGGGTGAAGAAAGTTCAGGCTGTTAGGAGTATATTAAATCTAAGGTAGTGCTTTGAAGTGGATATTCAAAGAAATCTTTGGGAATTGCGAAAGCATATAAACTGTCTTTAGCTATTAGTATGACACTGATACAGTTTATTACTTGGTATGAAAAATGCTGATAAAATGATTTTTCTCAAACTATAAAGTAAGACATTCAATGTCACAGAGATACAAGTTTATGCTCCAGCTACAGATAGAAGAGGGTTTACCGCTTTTATGAGGATCTGTACCAACTTGTGGAAATGACACCAAAAAGATGTTCCATTCATCACAAGCTGGTAGTGAAAGTACAACTGGATTTATGGGTTGGTTTGGCCTTGGAGTATGAAACGAAGCGGTATATAGAGTAGTAGAATTCTGCAAAGATAATTCACTGCTCATAGCAAATGGCCTCTTTTCACAGCCTAAAAGATCACTTCAAATACTAGCAAGGTAATGCTCAAGATTCTTCAAAATAGACCATGACAATATAGGAATAAAGAACTGTTAGATGTACAAGCTGGTTTTAGAAGGGGCCGAGGTACAGATGTCTAATTGCCAACTTTCCCTGGATAATGGAGAAACCAATAGAGTTCTAGAAAAATATTCAGTTCTTCTTTCTTGATGTCTCTAAAGTATTTGACTATGTGGACAATAACAAACTGTGGCAAGTTCGTGAAGAAATGGGGAAACTGGGACACGTTTACAGTGCACCGTTAGAAATTTCTTTAAGATAAACTACGTACTTCTACATTGGCAAGTTTCAAATCCTCATTAATTTCATTTAACTCCACTGAATACACAGAAATGTATAGCACCACACTATAACAACATGTAAGCAGCTACATAGATTAGGAGCAAGTGCAGGGCAGACCCCAGAAACAAACCCACATGGTGATGCCATAATATCAAGAAGTTTTGTAATATAAGGAAAAGGAAAATAATTTTGACCAAAAGTAAAAAGATTATTTAGCAGAATGTTAGAGTCCTTGTCACTGAAATAAGCAAACAACTCAGGAGCTTTATAAAATGGTTAGGTACATACCAAAAGGGACATTGTATTCAATGATAGGTCTGATGAATGCTGAAAATAGTGGAACAATGACCTCCTTGGACCTAGATGCCATATCTTTGTCTATAAGTTGCACAACATAGAATGATTTCCTCACTACTTTAGGCACATGATGGTCAAAGATTGTCTATGTGTGTCCCCATGTCCCTGTCTACTGGGACAAGTCCTAGGGTTGTGCTGTCAATATGACAGTTACCAGGGGTGGATGACTTCCAGAAGGGTACTATTATGTATTTCTTGGCATTTAGTTTTAGTTCATGACTCTGACACAAATTATTTGTCTGTGGCAGCTTTTCCCACAGAACATTAGTGTTGGGTGGAAATTCAAGGATTACTCCTCATTCACAATCATGTGCAAATTTGGTCTGCCCAAGGCTCCTGGCATTGGCTTGACTTCAGAGGAGTAAATGTCAAAAAGAAGCAGTCCAAGGGCCGATACCTGAGGGAATCTGCTCATGGCTGCCCTCTTTGTAGAAATGGACTCTCCATTTCTAACTTCCTAGGTCCTGTTTCTGAGCCAGCTGGCTATCCACATGTTGATATAAGGGTTTATATCTAACCTCTTGAGTTTAATAATAATCCCAAAGTGGAGTATTGTGTCAAATGCCTTGCCCAGGTCAAAATAGGCAGTGTGAACTGTTTTTTCCTCATCTATTGCTTTGGTGACCTCAAAGATGTCCACAGTTTGAATAGGCATGACCCCGCCATTGATGAAACTAAATTGGGTTAGGTCCAATGTCTGGATATGTCCTGTATCATTATTGATCATTTCCATGATAATTATTTCCATGGTTTTGAATATGAGACTAGTGAGACTTGAGTCTGTAATTTCCAGGGTCTGTAGGTCTACCTTTGTGAAGAGTGATGACTGTTGCTGTCCTCCATTCCTGAGGCATGAAGCCTGTTTGGAGGCTATGGTTAGTGATTCCAGAGGGCTTAATAACTCATGTTTCATGCTATTTAGAGGGCATCCTGAGATATTATTTGGCCCCATCAATGCAGTGTTCTTGGCCTTAGAGAGAGCACTGAGGACTTGTTCCTTAGTGATAGTAGGGGGAAGTTATATTTGACAGTATTTCCTGGGGGGAGGCTGAGGAGGAGAGAGGAGTAAAGTTAGAGCTGAATTTGTCTAGCAGTAGGTTTGCTATATCTTCTGGCTCAGTATAGGTGGCTCCATTAACAATAAGCTCTACATACAATTGTGTAATACCTTTGAGGTTGTGGACATAGCTAAAGAATTCCTTGTAGATGTCCTTGTCCAGGCCAAATTTACCTCATATTTGACTTTGATAAACTTTATTTGCCCTTTCAACTATTTGTTTAGTTTTATGAGAACACTTTTATCCTGCTGGGTGTTACACCTCCTAATTTTTGCAATGATTTTCTTCCTTCTGTTATACAGCCTACTAATGTTGTGATTCCAGCAGTGTGGCTTGTTTTTTGAGTTAGTTCTGTGCTTATGGGTACAGCTACCTCTATGCAGCTGTTAACATGCTTGTACATGGTTTCTGTGAACAATTTTACATAGGCAGTAGTGTTGTCAGAGTTTATGTGGGCTTGAACTTTTGCCAGGTTTGCCACTTAATAATAGGAAGTTGGCCTTAGAGTAGTTCCTGAACATTCCAGGGTTAGTTGAGGTTCCAGGTTTTATTCTTACTTCTAAAAATACTGTTTTGTGGTCTGAACTTTCCAGAGAGGACATTAAACTAGGGGGGTGTGCAACTCTCTCCAGGATTAATGAGTACCAGATCCAGTATGCTTGATCCCTAGTAAGTGTATTGACAATCGCATCCAGGCAGTTTGTGTTTACAAAATCCAGGAATCTCTTTACCTGCACATTTGGTGATGTATATGATTACCAGTTAATAGTGGGTTAATTAAGTCACCCATGAGTATGGTATTGGCTTGGATGGTGAGTGTTTCCCGTAAGTTTAAATGTGTGTTATAGGTTTCCTGTTTTATAGAGGGAAGCCTGTAGCTTGCAAGGAAGTGATATGGGATTTTGCCTATAGTGATTTGAATGTGGAGAAGCTCAAGTGCATCATCCTTTTTGACCAGCCTTGAGTCATGTTTATTTTTGATGTAAATCTAGACACCTCCACCTTTAGACCCTGTGTGTGTAGCAGTTAGTCTAATAGCCTTGAACTGCCGGTGTGCTCTCCGTAGCTTTAAACCATGTCTCAGTGAATGCACAGACACCAGCATTCTCTAGGTTGAGGAGAGCTTGTAGAGATTACAGTCTCTTGTTTAACACTCACATTTTCTTGGTTTTGATTTGCTATGTTGGAAGTACTTTCAATTTGGCATTGCTAAAAAAGGCAGTATGGGGTTACAAGACTGTTTTAGCTGATATTCAAAAGCCTTAAGCACACGCGCACACACACACACACATACAGATACACAAGGACAGATCCCCTTTCCTCTCTAATGCCCTTTTTTTTTTCAAAACAGGTTTATTGTTTTAACATACAAGAGAAATATCATAACAATTTTATACAAGTAATTAAAAATAGATATGATTATAACATTCAACAAAACAACTAAAGTATTTACAAAGACATCCACTACAATCAGATCAATTAATTAAACTAAAATACCATGCTATTGAAATTAGGATTTTTTTAACAAATTTTGTAAATTATCCCATACAATATAATAAGATGTTTTTCTAGTTGTTCTTGACCTAATTGTGTTTATTTCCATATGGCACACTATATTCATAACATTTTTAAATTCATTGAGTGAAGGAGGTGTATCTGGAATCCAATTTCTGGTTATTATTTTCCTAGCCACTGCTAGAATAGACCATAACAAGGGAAGCTTAACCTTTTAACACTTTGAGGTACAGGTGTGTTGAATAATATAAGAGATTTAGAAATAATGAAATTATCTGTAAAAGAGCCTGCAAAAATTCATTAATTGACTTCCAGTATTCTTTCAATTTTATACAGTCATAAAACATATGAGCCCAGTCAGCATTAATTTCTACATTACATCTCTTACATAGATTATCTTTATTATTTATTTTATTCATCATCAAAGGTGTATAAAAAGATCTATGTAAAAATTTCCATGTATAAAGTCTCCAGACAATGGAAGACGTAGTTCTATAGGCAGATTCCAATATATATTGTTTATCTTGTTGATTTGGTGGGTCCCCATTAATAGAAGTGAAATAATTCCAGTATGAATCTACACTGTAAAAAGTTTCTTGTCTGATAATTTTATGTATGTATGAAAGTTTACCTTTATCAGAAACTTTATGTTGTAAATTTAATATCAAGTAATCAATCAGTGTTGGAATAGATTCTTTAACTGTTATAGACATTAGATCTATTTTATTAATGAGATGTTGTCTAAAGGTCTGAACCTCTAACCAGCAAGTTTCTCTTAGATCAAATTCTTGTTTTAAGAAATCTAGATTTTTAACTTTATTATCAGATATCAACTGATACCAGTACTTTAGATCATTATCTATAGCTAAATGAGTTCCTTCAGAATTAGATGACAAAAGCATACCCTGAGTATACATTATAGGGAATATAATAAAATTCCATTCCCTATACTTAGGGTGCATGAATATAAAGTTATGATAGCTAATAATAATATTTAATGGGTAACAAACCATATGTTTAGGTATAATAGGTGAAGTACAAAATTCCTTTAGTAACCATAACATGGAGTTATTTACAATCATATTTTTATGTGTTAAGGAGATTTTCATGAAGTGCATACTAATTAGCTCCCAATAATCTTTCCATTTTGCAACATATGACTGATCTATTAATAAGGTAATAACTTTTACAATAGAAGAGATAGTATATAAATTAAAGTCTAGAAAAGAAATACCCCCTTGAGACCAGCTATTAGTATGTTTCTTTAATGCAATCCTAGGTCTATTAGGTGCCCATAGGAAATTTAACATTAGTGTATTCAGTTTCTTGATAATTATTTTGTAGGTGGAAGTATTATTGATTGTATTAAGTATAAAATCTTGGGGAATATTATCATTTTAATAATTGTAAGTCTCTCCTCCATAGTAAAAAACATATTATTCCAGGTATTAAAAGGGTTTTGTATATTAAGAAAACAGGTATTATAATTATTATATATAATAGATTTAATATCTTTAGATAGTATTATACCTAAATAAGTTATCTGACCTGAACTGGGTACATATTTAGTAAAATCACTAATGAGAATATTTTTTGTATATATAGGTAGTATTTTAGTTTTTTCTTCATTGAATATTAAACCAGAAATGCTTTTAAAATTCATCATTTTATCAAATAGAGACTGCATAGAAGAATTAGATCCTGCTGATGTAATTAGAACATCATCTGCAAAAGTTGAATTTTGGATGTTGTATTTTCATCTATTTCAAAACCCTCTATGTCAGTACTATTTCTGATCAAATTAGCCCAAGGCTCCATTACTAAAGTGAATAATAGTGGAGAAAGTGGACATCCTTGTTTTGTACCTTTAAAATGGGTATTTTTGTGAAACATATGTTCCTACCTTAATATAAGCCAATGTTCCTTTGTATAAATGCTCAATTAGATTTACAAATGCATCTGAGAAGTTTGTGCACTTCAGTAAGGTAAACAGATAGTCCCAACTTACTGAATCAAATGCTGAACTTATATCAAGACTAATACGTGTTAAATCTTTCTTTTTCCTATTTGCAAAATCAATTAATGTTAAAGTTCTTCTTATATTATCAAAAGTATTTCTATTTACAATGAAGCCTGTCTGATCTATATCTATAATGCCGGGATGATTGTCTTCAATCTATCAGCAAAAATACTCATAAACATTTTATAATCAACATTAAGTAATGAGATGGGCCGATATGAAGTACATCTAGTTGGATCTTTATTAGGTTTTAAAATTGGCGAAATAAATGTATATTGCCAAGATGGGGGGGTTATTAACTCAGTTTGGGCCAAAATAAAAACCTTATGTATTAATGAATATGTACTTTTAGAAAGGATTTTATATATCTCTGGTATAATATCATCATTACCCGGTGCTTTGTTTGATTTAAGCTTATTTATTTGTGTAATAACCTCTGTATATGAAATACTCTTGTCCAATAGTTTAATCTGTTGTTTATTAAGCTTTTTATTCATGTTTGTGATTATAAACTCCTTTATTTTATCTTTAGGTTCCATGTTAATGTTATTATGGTTCATTTTGTGAAAGTGATTTCTAAATTCATCTAGTATTTCTGGTATACTAGAAACATTCTTCTTTTTCCTTAGAGAAAAGATTTCTTTGATATGGTTTTGTTTATTCAACCTTTTTGTTTTATTTTTAAGTCTATGTAAGTATTTGGGGCTTATTGAATAAGACAAAACTTGTATTTCTCTAAAGTTATTTTAACTTTATGAGTTAAAATTTCTTTGTATTTCTCATTTAGTTTGTTTATTTCTTCAATAACTTTCTTGTCCATAATATTTTCTTTATTATTATGTTTATAAGAGTCTAATTTACTTTGAATATGTAACAATTCCTTATCCCAAGATTTCCTTTTATTATTATACCATCTGATACTTTGTCCATATAGATATGATTTTAAGGCATCCCAAACATAGACAATGGAGACTTCAGGAGTATTATTTATGTCTAAAAATGTTTTACTTCTGAAAGTATATATTCTTTATAGTCTTTTAGTTGAGTTAAGTATGCTGGTATCCTTTTGATCTGAACATTATGAGTATTTTTATCATGAATTCAAAAACAATTGAATTATGATCAGATATAGGACATGAAATGATTTTGGAATTAATTAAATCTGTTACCATCTGGTTAGAAATAAATCTATTTTTGAATAAGTTTTGTATCTGTTAGAAAAAAAGGTGTATGGTAATGATTTTGAATCTATCTGATTATTAATATCATTCAAATGATAGGAATTAGCAAAATCATTTAAATGTTTTGCATTAGATGTAATTCTTCTTTTTCCTATAGTGATAGTATCACTTTCATGTAGTATACAATTAAAGTCACCAGCTAAAATAATATCTCCTATAGAGAATGATATGATCTTATCAAGATGATGTTTCACTGTATTAATACCAATTCCAGGTATCCAATATACATTAATTAAAGTGTAAGTCTTCCCATTAATTTGTATTGTAACCATACAAAACATTCCTTTGTCATCCTGATAAGACTTAATGGTTTTAGGAATGGGCATACTTTTATTCCATAAAATAGCCACTCCTCTTTTTTTCTGAGTGTGCTCTGAACTAACCAATACTGTATATTTGTTTGTGGCTAGTTTATCAATATCTTTTTTCAAGAGATGGGTTTCTTGCAGAAAGACTAAGTTGGGCTTATGTAAATTAATGTATCTTATTAGGCTTGCCCTTTTACACGGATTATTCAATCCATTAACGTTTAAAGAAATTCCTTTTAAAGATGTCATTTGGCATTTTTAAAACTTAAGAATCTTATGATCAAAATAACAAATAACAACATAAGTAATGTTACATCTCCTCCTTTAGGTGTACCTTTAAATATAGCTGTCTTAATTGAATCTCTTATGGGATTTTGTATAGGATTCAATTTTGTTTGTAGTGACAATGAGTGTACAAAATATATTGTGGATGTCAAAACTATATACATATAACAATGAACAGGTGAAAATAATGTAAGGATTAAACCTTGCATCCAGCCTGGAGTTAAAAACTCCAACTTAGAGTAGTATTTACCACTCAAGTTTACCCCCTACCCTAAGCAGCAGTACCTCGGCTACCACCTTATCAATTTAATACTGATTATATTTAACTTAAATTAACAGCTTTCAATTCAATTATCTAGCAAGACAAGACTACACATTTGGTAAAACAGCATCATATAAACTAAAATAAACTTTTTTTTTTAAAAAACTATTCATACTACTATATACATCTATGTAATACACTTGTATTCAAATAGCATTCAAATAATCTTGATATTAGGAACCAAGAGGACAGAGAGAAATAAAAGATGTGAAAGAGGGGGAGAGAGTGAAAGAAAGAGAGAGAGAAAAAAAAAAGGAAGGCATATTTACATATTAATTTATTCAAAGTATGTAAAAATAAGTTCTAACATTCATTTAAATCAAAAACTTTGGCTAATATGGTTCAGGCATTACATATATTAAGATGCATCTATTTTCTGTCATGTAAATGCAGTCAACAGCTTCCAAAAAAAACCTTGAATTGCTTGTATATGAGCATTTTACTCATACTCATTATTGTCAATATAATAAAATATTATATTTATAGAAATTGGTATAAATCATACTGCATAGTTATGCAAATTCTCAGAAACACTTGCATTATTGTAAAAAAGCCATCTGTATTTTGTATGCCTATATTACTGCTTTAAAATATATCACATGACAATTTCTTCCAGAATAGAGTTATAAAGTTATTTATGCTTGTCAATCAGATGAATTAAATGAGTTATAGTAATGTATATGTTTGGAACATAAGTTTTTAACACAGATTAGTATGCTGCAGTCAAGTAGATTTTCAAAAACACTTGAATAAATGTTTCATTTTCTATGCCTTCTAAAATAAGACATTTACTTACTACAAGAAACTGCATCATTTAAAATCATTATAACTGACATATTTTATGAATTATAACATAGATATTTAAGTAATTATATAAAATAACTCACATTTAGATGTTAAAGAGTTCATTTTCCTTCACATAGTCGCATTTGCATCAGTTCTACTTCCTGGTAGAGTGTTCTTCCTGAATCTGCAATGTGTCAGTGTGATATCTGGGTCAAAGGTCAGATGGACTGCTTTCAGCTTCTCTGTGAGAATTCTGAGAGTTGAAGCTTTTGAAACAACTCAAGGGCACTGTTCATGAGGTAGCCCACATCCCAGATTGTCTCCCTTAACATTTTGGCGGGAAACTTGTTAAAAACTAGTGACAAACATTAATTTAGCAGTGTAAATGCATCTAAACATGACAAAACCTTTGCGATGTATTTTACAGGTTATTACAGCCTCTATGTAAGTGAAATTAAGCCTAAAGTTATTAATAAGTAATAAAACTAAATATTTTTGTCCCAACTCAATTTTTATGCAAATCTTATTATTTACTGTGTCTATATGATCAAAAGCATTTCTATATATTAATATGAAAAAAATAAAGAGAAAGAATAAAGAAAAGAAAAAGAGAGTAGAAAATAAAAGAGTGTAAGGCAGAAATAAAAAAATGTAAGAGAAAGCTATAAGAAGTATATACAATGGAATATTACTTACTGTTTATATTAATAGAGTTAAAAATAAAACATATTATTTACTATTATTTAGTTCTAATTATTATTAGTTAAAGCATGACAGATTATTTACAAACAAGCATAAGCAGTATAATCAAGAAAGTATAATTAGGAATAGCATTTGAAGAACATATAAACTTTTTACAAGGAATAAATATGTTATTATTCTATTAATCATATTTTCATTACTCTTCTCGCCCTGCCCTCCCCCACCCTTTACCCACTACATAATCTAAATAGAATGTCATTGTTTAAACAAAGAAAAGAAGAAAAGGAGAAAAAAAAGAGAAAAAAAATGCATCAAATTATTGACCTTACTTCTCTTTTTCAGAAAGAGAAACAAATTGAATGATAGCTTGTTATTAGTTCCTCAGATATTTTGACTGGTTATGAAACAAAACATTTCTTTGCACACAGAGAATAACTTTGATTAAATCTTTTTCAGAATATTTGTGGCTTTATGGAAATGCAGGAACTATATTTAAAAAGATTAATAATGAAGTAAAATGATGAGAGAAAAAAAAGAAAAAAAAACATAGAACAAATCATTTGTTTTTTAGTCTCTTCTTCTTCTCTGAAGTCTTCCACGAAGTTTCAGTTGCCAGTCTCTTTAATGAAGGACTAGCCCATTCCATTTCCTCTATTTTATCCAAAATCTTATTTTTTTTGATAAACAGTAAAGCAGAGTCTAAGTCATCAAAAATTTTAGGATCATCAGGAAGGAAGATTTTTAGCTTGGCAAGAAACAGAAGGTATGTTTTAAACTGTGCTTTTTTAAGCTCCCTTATTAGTGGCAGAAAAACTTTTCTTTTAGCTATTACCAAGGAAGAATAGTCATTGTCAAAACGCACAGTTGTCTCATTAATCTTAACAGGAGCTTTAGCCCAAGCAGATTTAAGAACCGTCTCTTTATCAAAAGATGATAGAAATCTAACTATAACTGATCTAGGATAGTTTTTGTTAGAGTTAGTATTAGCTATAGATCTATGTGCTCTTTCGATACCAAAAGAGAATGCTTCTGGTAAGTCTAAAGTTTTAGGGAGCCATGTTGTTAAAAAGAAGTAATATTGTTACCTTCAATATTTTCTGGCAGTCCAAAAATCCTAATGTTATTGCGCCTAGATCTATTTTCCAGGTCATCCATCTTTGTTTGTAAATGTGTATTTTGTTTCAGCAGAAACTCAGTGTTGATTTCCTCTTCTTGGATTCTATTTTCCATGTCATTCACAGCTTCTTCTATGCCTGTCATCTGGATCTTCTGTTGTTGCAGGTCTATATGTAACAAGTCTATTTGTTTTGTAGTTTTTTCTATGAAGGTATCTATTTTAGTATCCATTTTATCCATCTTAGCAGTAAGTTGCTGGATTATAGTTATCAGAGACTGAAGTTCTTTCTTGATGCTGGAGTCTTGAGAATTTGTCTTACTGGAACTCATTTCAGACTGATAAACTGACAGGAAAATTTCCAGAGTGATTTCTGACAGGAATATTGTTAAAATTTCCTTTCTTTTTTAGATATAGTTCAAGAACTATATAAAACAAACATGTTTAGAAAGAAAATTACTTCAAAAATTAATTTTTTAAGTAATTAATTCCTGTCAGTGTAATGAAATTGGTGGAGCTGAAGAAATCTGCTGCTATCCTGTGTTCATCCTTGGCCACGCCCCCTCTGTAATGCCCTTGAAGTAACGGAATATCCATGATTTTTCTAGTTATAACTGCCCCACCCCTAATCATTAGATTATACTTCATTAATAATGTCCGACGTTAGAGTTTCATCCTTCTTATTGTTCCGAATATGCTTGTTATTCAATTATCTTTTTTCATGTCTTTACTATTTACCTAAAATACACTGTTGTCTAGTGCTCCTACACAGTATTACAGGTTTTGATCATTAGTCTAGGGGAGTTTAGATGTATGGGTATGCCCCACATACTCCCTCTTCACTCATACACACACACCATAGGTCAGACACCTTCAGCCCTGCCCTATTATAGGCATGCTCACCCATTCACCTGTATAAACATACACATGTACACACACATGCCTAATCTCTCCACATTTTAATGCAACCACCCAGGCAGAGAAACACTCGCTGACACAAAAACACACACACACACTCATCTGAGACCACTCATAAATCTACATACAGGCACACATGCTGCCACACACATGTATTTTCATATACACTGACACACCCACTAATGCATCTCTGCTAAACTCAGAACTGCTTACCTGTAATATAGTCTCTTCCATTGAAAACAATGGGTGAACATGAACTTTTTACCATGTTAAACAATGTGATTGGTGGTGTTGACTTATGCATAAAAGTGGTTCTATGAATCACTTACGGCAATCATTTCCAGAGGAGAGCACGACTTATATGCCACTTCCCTGGAATACCTCATTAGCATTGCAGTAAGTTGCCGGGACAGCCTAATAAGGTGATTCTACAAACTGGAATAGGGCTGTTTATAAACTGGAAAGGGCTACTACCAACAGAAAATGTCTCACATGGCAAACTGTTTTTCTAAATGGCTGCTGTTATATGGTAAATTTTGTAATTAGGTATTCTGCCAAACCTCTTTCCATATCTACTAAAAGGTAACACTTCCATCCAAGAAAACTGTGTTAAATTGCCCAGATATTTCTTCTTTGGGATAGGTAATATTAATTTATTTGTAACATAAAATGTATTTTGGATTTATTTTGCAACCAAAATCAGGTTCCAGTTTTTAATAATATGTAGCACCGCTAAATATAAGCTATAAAATGTCAAAAGGAACGCAGCTGTGTATTCTATCTACAATTTATAAGGCAAAGCTGCTTTGTCAGAAAAAAAAACATATAGGTTTTGTTTAAAATGCATATGTATATATGTAGGTATTATGTTGTGCTTTCCAAGTACAGCAGCATTTCTTAACTGAGTAAGCATAAACTGTTAGTCTGCCAAGAAATGCATGTGTTTTAATAATGTTAATTTTTTAAAACGTAGTCGATTAAATTGTAACAGTTTTAACTTTGAGGATTATATCAGGAGAAATAAGTAGTGTAAATTGTGTGCTGTGCCACTCAACTAATTCATGCAAGCACATGTTTTCTTTTCAAACAAACGATTCATGTACAGCTGACTTTTCAAGATGGTAACAGATCAAATCTTTAATGGTTAAAAAAAATCCCAAGCTGACTGCAAAAAGATTTATAATGTTGAAGCTACTGCCCATGAGATTGAAAGGCCCCAGCATTGTAATTAAACTGCATATAACGATATATACTTGAAATATCAGCAAAGTCAAACTACTGTACCCTTTAATACACACATAAAATTGTAATATAGGATATAAATATAATGCTGTAACTGTCATGTGAAAAAGAGCTTTAAATTTGTGTCTGGACAAGCAAAATGCCACATAATAAGCTATGCAATGATTTAGATTAAAAAAATTCTCAGGTCAAGTCACTGCATTGAAATTGCAACTTATGTCTGACTATATATGAAACCATAACAGTTGCTGAGAATGATATATGCAAATGAAAGCATGCATATTCAGCCTTGCCAGAAATGTCTCACAACACCCAGTTCTAAAATCCCAGCCCAAGATATCGGAAGTGTAAATTGGTGTTGCATGTTTGAAACTGTAGGCATGCTGTACCCATACGTCTGTATCACCACTTGGTTTCTTCCACACGTGAGATGGAATTGCTGGCAAAACAGATGTTATAAATCATATTCTTTACAATATCATCTATAGGTTCATAGGTAGGTACTAGGCTATCGGCCCTAGGGCCCATACAAGCCTAGCCACAAAATGTACCCTGGCTTTCGCCACCCAAGAAAATTATTTTCCTGTGCCCCTGTCGAGCAGAGCCACAGAAGTGATCCCTGGGGTGAATTTCCCATTTCCCATCCAATCATCAAGATTTTTCTTGAAGAGTGCTAATGAGGAGCTCTGTTTGACATAGGTAGTCTGTTCCAGAGTATGGGAAGTCTCTAGGACAGGAATCTATCCCTCCAGCATGTTCTGTTTATTGTGGTGACAAGGTTAAGGTCCCTAGAGCGTGTAGCTCAGAGGGATTGGGATTTCTTTAAGTGAAGCATGTCCAACAGCTCTGGGTTTGACATAACTTTGTATGTTAGGCAGAGATCGCCCCTGAGTAGGCAATATGCGGTGGAGTAAAGCTGTAGTTTTTTGAGACGGTCTGCATAGGGCATCTGTTTGAGGCCAGTAATCCTCTTTGTGAGGTATTTCTGTGGTCTTTCCAGTTGTTGTAGATGTCTTGTGAGGTACATACCAATAGGGGCATTGTACTCTATAATGGGTCTAATGAGTGATGAGTAGAGGGGAACAATGACCTCTTTTTTTCTGGATGAGAATCCTTTTGTGATGAGATGAGCCATGTAGAAGGATTTCCTGACCACTGTGGCAATGTGATTATCAAAGGAGAGACTACTGTCCACCTGTGTCCCAAGGTCTCATCACATTTTCAGCATTAAGTAGACTACCAGCTATGTGGTAGTTCATGGGTACAGAGTTTTTACCAAAGGGGATGACAATACACTTTTTGGCATTAAGCTTCAGGCCATGGCTTTGACACCAGGTATCTGTCTCAGTGAGGCCCTTTTGTAGGTTGTCCACATTGTTAGGAGTTTCGATTTTGGCTCCTAGTTTGCAGTCATCTGCAAACTTTGTTAGCCAAAGACCTTCTGTGTTGGCCTGCACTTCAGAGAAGTAGATATCAAACAGGAGAGGACCCAGGACTGAACCCTGTAGTACTCCACTTGTCACTGGTCTGATGTCGGATTTGGAATCCGCTACTTTCACAGTGTGGGTTCTGTCCATGAGCCAGTTGGCAACCCATCTTGTGACATAGGGATTTATACCTAGTTTAGTGAGCTTATCTATAATTCCAGAGTGGGGGATGGTGTCGGAAGCCTTGGCGAGATCTAGATAAGCTGTGTGAACCATTTTACCCTCATCTATGGCTTTGGTGACCGCTTCAAAGAAGTCAATCAGGTTTAGGAGACATGATCTGCCTTTTACAAATCCAAGCTGAGTAGGGTCCAGAGTTTGGAGATTACCAATGTCTTTGTTTATGAGTTCCATGATGATACATTCCATGGCCTTGCAGACTAGGCTCGTCAGGCTAATGGGGCAGTAGTTCCCGGGGTCCATCATGGCTCCCCCTTTGTGGAGTGGGATAACTGTCACGGTGCGCCATTCAGTGGGTACAAAGCCTGAGGTGAGGCTATGATTGAACATGGTACTTAGGTAGGGTGCTAGTTCATTCTGTAGTTCATGTAGAACGCAGCCTGGGATATTGTCAGGTCCCATGGATGCTGTGTTCCTGGCTTTGGAGAGTGTGTTTTGTACCTGTGCAGCCGTGATTATAGGAACTTTGCATTCTTCCGGTATAGAGATGGGTCCTCTAGGGGGTGAGAGGGGGGTAAAGTTAGCACTGTACCTATCTGCTAGGATGTTGGCAATATCAGTTGGTTCTGTATATTTAGTGCCATTATGCTGTAACTCAGAGCAGATCTGAGTGTTCCCATTTAGATTCTTGACATAGCTATAGAATGCTTTGTGGTTGTCTTTAGAGTCAGTGGCAATTTTGTTTTCGTAACTAGCTTTGGAGGATTTTATGAGGGATCTCAGCTTCTTACTGAGGTTGACCAGGGAGTTCCTCCAATCATGGGATTTTACTCTTTTTTGCAACAGTTTCTTTCTTCTGTTGTAGAGTTTGTTTATGGCAGAGGACCACCAGATTGGCTTCCTTTTTTTGGAGGATAACATATTGGTTCTATTGGGGATAGCATGATCCATGCACTCGTGTGAGTGCTTATAAAGTGCATTTGTGTAGGATTCGGCAGTCATACCTCTATATTGTCCGTCTGCGTGGGTGTCATGAAGTTTGCCACTTCTGTCTTAAGAAGTGTGAAGTTGGCTTTTGAGAAGTTTTTTACGATGGTTTCCCTAATTGGGGCTGGGGGTGGGATGTGGATGTCTAGGCTGATTAGCTTGTGGTCGGATCTGACCAACTAGGAATTGACCTCTGGTGTGGGACACCAGTTTCCCATGTTGGTAATGACCAGGTCTAGGATATTGCTGCCCCTGGTGGGGGTGTGAATAAGTTGATCCAAGGCGTTGGCATTTATGAATTCTAGAAAACGTTGAGCAAAAGAGTTTGTACATGAGTAGTTTTCCCAGTTAATGGTGGGGTAGTTGAAATCGCACATTATTAGGGTGTTGGGTTGTACCCTAATACTTTCCAGTGTATCAAGAAATGAGGAGTGTGAATCCTGGGGCATGGTGGGGGGTCTGTAGCAAGCTACAATTTGGATTGCGGTCTTGCCCAGAGTTAGTTGCATTTGGATAATCTCGGATGCATTATGCTGTGCAACTAGCCTGGAGGTGTGGATATCCTTAATGAATATGGACACGCCTCCGCCTTTACTGCTTCTTTCTGGGTTAGGTGGCCAAAAGGTGTGGTATGAATTGAAGCCTGGTAATGCAGGGGTGCTCTCTGGAGCTTTGAACCAGGTCTCTGTCACTGCACAGATGTCAATGTTCTCCATTTTAAGGAGTGCCTCGAGTGAGTGAGTGCATTTTGAGGTTTAGACTTCTAGCATTGAGTAGCATTACCCTCAGATTTTGCTTGCTTGTACCTGTTACGGTGGTGAATTTGTCATTTGAACCTTGCCTAAAAAAAGACACTATAGGGGTTGCAAGAGTCTTAGTAAGTATCCGGAATCCTAAGGGCGATGGGTGCAGGCCTTCTCTGGCAAAGCATCGTGGACTGTCGATCATGTTGTCCCAGGCAGACAAATACTGGATCCCCTTAGAATGACCACTTTGTGCATGTGTGCATGCACACACACACTCTCCAGCTATCTATCTATCTAGTTTTATTTACATTATTGTATCTTAATAATATATATTTATTAACTGAGTGAATCAGCTGGTCTAATTCTGTTAATGTTTCTGGGACTTCAAACCATTGCTAGACTGCCCAAATCAGTTTTCACAGGACCTTGTCATATGTTTTCTCCAAGTCTAGGCATGGTCAGTTGGGCTCTTTCCTCATTATGAGCTTCCTCTCCACTGTCTGCCTCATTGCAAATACAAGGTTTGTTGTACAGAATCCTGATCTGAATCTGAACCGGTAATCTACCTTCTTACTTCATGCTACTCTGCATATTCATTTATCAATCACTGTCTTAGCATTTTCATGCAATGTAACAAGAGTTTGATACCTCTGTGCTGCCTAAAGATGTAAATATCAACTTTTTTTTCTTGCACACTGTCCCTAGAATGTTTATTCTCCTGTCACCTAAGGTATGCCTATCTCTCCATCTTGTAATGAGTACCCTCGGGAGCCATTTCTCTCCTAACATACCCAACATCTTGATTATATCTGCCATTACTACATCTGAGCCTGCTCTTTTCCCTGGCCTGGCTTCATTTTCTTTAGAGCACTTGGTATTTCTTCTAGGGTCTGCTCTTTAATTCTTTTTGTTTATAGGCTATGCATACTGTGGATAGAGAAGTATAGCTTCTTTGGGAATTTTTTCATTCAGCAGCTGTTTGAAACACTCCTTCCATCTGACCTTGTTATCCTCTGGATTGGTGAGCAGATTTTTGCTGACATCTTCTATGAATGGCACCTGACAACTATCTTTATCCTGCTGTCATTAGCTTGCATGATGAAACTATCTTTTTCAAATCTGCTTAGTCAGTTTCATTGGAAAAATGGCAGAAGAAATGTGGAGAGTTCTGAAAAAGAAATTGTTTGGATGGAAAAAAATATATATTTTACATCAGGATCTAAGCATACAACATATATATATACTTCCATAAGAACAAGATACCCGATTAAGGTGAGAGACAGATGTTTAAGAAATGAAAAAGAGGTTGAACTACAACTTTTAAAACTGAAATAAACAAGCTAGAAATGTAGTAGAAATTGTGTTTGTTCATTAGGTGTTGTTATAGGTGGAGTGGATGTTATTTACATGTGCATTATAGTTTTCAATGTTATGAAGCACACTTTCAATGTTCTGAGTTTTCAATGTTTTGGCCTCAATGTTATGAAATTCAACATTATGAAATTTCAATGTTAAACTGTTTGAATCTACAAAGGCGTTGATAAGTTGTCCTAGTGACATCCAGGAAACCTCAGATACTGAAATCAAATTAGATTGTATTGAAAAAGAACTGAATCCAAACAAAGAATGAGGAGGAGACAGAATTAACAATAATGACCTGAGAACACTTCATAAAGAACTTACAGTGCCATTATATCTGTTATTTACTAGGTCATATAAATATGGGGAGATTCCTCAAATTGGAGACATGCACTATTTAAACCTGTCTTTAAGGGAAAAGATAGTAGGACAAACACAGAGTCTATTATAGACCCTTAAGTCTACTTTCATACTGTGGAAAAATAATGGAAAAGGTAATGTTGGATAAGTTGTTGTTAGAAATGGAAAGGTTGGGAATTGAAACCATATATCAGCATCTGTGTGTTGACCATCTGTAACATGATGTTCTATAACAATGTAATAGCTTCTTCTTCTTTTCCTGGTTAGGGGTCACCACAGTGGATCACCAGTCCGCTCATGATTGGCAGTGGAGTTTTTACGGTGCCGTGTTGCCAGCCCAGTGCCCAACCTTCCACAGGAGGCACACACATGCACAAACTCACACCTAGAGCCAATTTAGAGTGTCCAATCCACCTACAGCATGTCTTTGGGATGTGGGAGGAAACCCACGTAACCACAGTGAGGACATGCAGACTCCGCACAGAAGGCACCCCAGCCGAGGATCGAACTGGAGAACCTCTTGCTGTGAGGCAGCAACACTAATTGATGCACCACCGCGGCCGCCCTATAACAATGTAATAGCTATGAATGAAAAATTGTGATGTGATTTATATAGACTGAACTTCGGCATTTGACAGGGTCAAACGCAAAACACTGATCAATTAATTTGAACAACTAGGTATCAATGTACTCTTGAAAAGATGGCTAGCTGCATGGCTTACAAATAGAAGATTGCATGTAACATACAGCAATTGGACAGGTGAAATTATTGGTTACAGTTAGGGTGTCCCACAGTGCTCTATCCTAAGCCCATACTTGTTTAGATTGCATCTTTCAGACCTAACTTTTTCATCTGAGGTGTTCTACAGTCTGTATGCAGATGACCTGTAATTGGGTAAACTGATTACACATGTTACAGATGAGGCATGTCTGCAAAATAACTTGACTAAATTGACCATTTGGGCACAGGAGAATAATATGTTGATAAATACATCAAAAACTAAGCATATGAGATTTGGGAGACATAAACCGAAAGGTGAATATTTAATACAGCACACAGTGATTGAAACCGTAGATTCATTTAAGGAACTGGGTATATGGGTAAATTAAGCTATGAGTTTTGCGAATTTTATCAAACAATTGGTTAATTATAGTTTATAGAACTATAGATTGAATAAAAAGATTTATATGTCTAGGAATTCAGAAGTGATGAAATCATTGTTTGCCAATTAGATTAGATCCAGACTTGAGTATGAAATGACAATATGGAAATCTTATAAAAAAACAAGCATCAGTAAGCTGGAAAGATTACGGTGGAAATATATCAAGAGCATCCATAGATGTGAAAATTTAAGTTATTATGAAAGACTAAAATATCTGAACTTGTACAGTGTCTCATACAGATATATAAGAGGAGACGTTATTCAGGTATATAGGGCATTTAGAGACATCTACCTCTGGGAATGTTTTGGGTTATCAAAAAATAGTGGAGAATCATTAGATAATCTATGTGGAAGATTTGATAGGAATGAGAAGTGCATTAAGTGGTTCTCTGACAAAGCAGCCAATGTATTGAACAGTCTACCAAATTATATTAAAGCAAACACTAGTTTAGATATTCTTAAGAACAGCCTGGACACTTATAGGAACAACTGTTTTGGAATATTGGCAGGTTAGAAGGGCATTATAACAGTGCTTGAAATATTTGTATGTATGTAAGCAGCAGAAATGGGCTTACAAGAATCTGAACATGCATACATTTGATAATGTTGTGGGTCTGTGAATGTGGAGTGTTGTATACGTTCTCTGACATAGTCTGTGGATTTACTATGGATAACTTTAGCCATGGCTCCATGTTATATCTGGTGTCAGTAATAAGATATGGCTGAGATAAGTCATGCACTTACAAATCTGTGGTATAATTCACGTGTGCCAGATGTGGGAATCATAGGTGCTATCTGGGTGGTGCACTGACACATTATACCCTGTGCATTGCAAACCACCTGACAGTTCCTTATGGCTGCTATACTATTATCTTTATGCTAGAGATAGGAGTCTGATGCAAATGTGCCTTTAGTTGACGGCACACTACTGCAGGGACAGGCTATATCATAAAACACTGACATGCTGCTGTTTCTCTCTTCTGCAATAAATGGATACTGCATGTGCTCCTCCATGTGCTGTAGTATAGCATTGAGAAACTGGTGTTGATCCATGAGGCAGATACCTAGATGCATCCCATTGTATACCCTGTTGGTCACTGCGAGGTCATGTAGCAATGATTATCAATGCTACACGTGGCTTGGTATCCACAGGGATAGGTATTCTATGCGTCTCACAAACCTGCATGTGAACGTGGTATGTGTACCACATTCTGTATGGTGTGTCTGTACACATACTTGCTCACCATTATTTCCATGTCATGGGGGGGATGAAATGTTAGGTGTGATGACATGCACTGTCATGGCTACTGGCTGATAGGATGGCCTAAAACATATACATTTCTGTCCGTGCTGCTACTGTTGTCACTGTCAGTGCTGCTACTGTTGTCACTGTCAGTGCTGCTACTGTTGTCACTGTTCCCCACAATGTTATGTTAAACAGCTGTACTGGTGGTTAAGCCTACAGAAATGTAAATACTCACATAAGGTATAGCTTCCTGTTTGGGAATGAGTGGATAGGAGGGAGACGTGTATGTGTAAAGAACAAAGGATTTATAAGACTGTGAATGATGCTGATGTTATGTGTGCATGGAGCAAAGAATAACAATTGAATATAGGAGTAGTACATTTGAGAAGAACATTACAGTTTTGCTTTTGTATGCTCAGTATGATTGTCATTAAATGTTATGTATTATAAAGTGTATACAAGAAGACAGTATATTATTTTATTTTGCAGACAGTTGTGAATCATGTACCTCTAAATAGTTGAGTAATAGTGTATAAAAATAATAATTCATGGGAAGGATGGTGGTTGAGGTCGGAAAATTGCAGGGTATCACCCTCATTTCTGAGTATACTAAATCAGTTGGCACAAATGAGGCAAAGTTTTATTCAGCTTTTACAGGTTATAAAGCTTATGAGCAGTGTGGCTATCAGGTCAGTATGCAGAAGGGATTCATCTTGTAGTATACATAATGTAGGTAATACGTTTGGACAAGGTACATATATAACACTGCACATTTACAGACTCAAAACATTTAAATGTATATGTGTGCACACAAGCTGCTATCTACAGGCAAGGGCTGCTAGTATTTTGTATATTTACTACAATATTTTTTATTGTTGGTGCTATGTCCATTTGGTCACTTTAGAGTGAGCCCCTTAATCTGAGCAACTAGGCTGAATTATGGACTAATATAAGACTGTTTGGCTAATGTCCAAATGAAGGTGGGATGTATGCAATTGGTGCAGTGATTACCATTGCTTACTCACAGTGCTTGATTATCTGGTTTGGTTCCTGACTGGGGTGCTTTCTGTGTGGAGTCTGTTTGTTTTTCCTGTGTCTGTATGTGTTTTTTGTGGAGTGTTCCTGTTTACTTCCACATGCCAAAGATATTGTTGGTTAATTGATTTATCTCCAAATTGTCTGTAGGGGTGTTGATAGGTGTCAGTTCTCCAATGCCATGTGTAGGATAAAGCAGATATTGGAAATGAACAAATAAATGTCTGGATCATATTCTTGAATCTTTCTGCAATTTAATCAAGTAAATGTAAAATACTATAATATACTAATAAAGTAAGTTTCTCACGTACTTTTAGACTAAAACTAGTTACTATCAACATAGTGAGCAAAATTTTGGCCCTGCTTCATTAATAGGTTCATAGGAAAGTACTAGGGTACCTTAAGGGCCATTTTAAGCCTATCCAGTTTCTCATTTTGTGCTCAAATTAGCCAGTCTCATTTGGTTAGAAATTGGCCTTACCCATCCTTTATCAGCTCCTTTTTGATTCTCCTAACTCACTCATCAACTTTCAACTTATCCTCATGATCTATTCACTCAAGTAAACATGAGGTGAGCCATCATTCTTAGGTTGTTCAGAATTTTGCTTATTTTTGCTTCCTATTTATCCCATCCTGACATCTGACATTCATTGATGTCAGCACTGCTTGTATTTGTACATCTGTACATTTATGTGTGTGTGTGTGTGTGTGTGTGTGTGTGTGTGTGTGTGTGTGTGTGTGTGTGTGTGTGTCCGTGCACACGTGTGGATGTGCATTTGTGTGTATGTGTGTGTGTGTTTATATGTGTGTTACTACAAACATTCTACTACCACAAATAACTTGCTAATGCTTCCTTTGGTGCAATTTGAGTATACGTTATTGCAAACTGTTTCAAGAAATATTCACATTATGTGCCTTTATCTATGCTCTTTTCTTGGAGTGCTCAGTTTAGCATTCAAATGAGAGAGAAAAATGCTGACAAAGAAAACCGCAACAGAAAAGTATACGAGTATAGCACTTACACTAATTAATAAAAAATAATAATACTTTAAATTTTCTAATCTAAAAAGATGCTATATTACTGGAAAATATTGAGTATCATATAAGGTATGTCCATCCAAACATTTTCTGATAACCTAGTTTGTCCTTTGCAGAGTTGCTGCAATGCCAGAGCCCACCCCAGCAGCCAGTGAATCCAAGATATTGAAATCTATTCTGGGAAGGATACTGATCCATAGCAGAATGCATTCTGCATACCACATGCTTTTGAAGAATGATAGTTTAGCTACTGCATTTATTTTGGAGGTTAAAGGAAACCTGAGCACCCTGAAAAACCCACATGGACACACAGTGGTCATGCATACTGCACAGAAGGCATCCTAGCTGAGAATCGAACGGGAGAACATCTTGCTGTGAGGTGACCATGTTGCTTCCTATATCACTGGACCACCTCATGTAATTTAAAGCTGTGCCCAAAAATAATCAATAAAATTGTACTACATCTGAGTTATTTTAGGACATAGGTTGGGTAAGAAAATAAATGTTCACTTTATAAACAGAAAATCCAAAGAACATGCACCACCACAAAATGAACCAAAAATAAAGAAGTAATACTTGATTTGACTCTCCTAAAGGTTCAAAGCTGACACTTTTATTACATTACAATAAAATAAAATGTACAACAATAATAAGCACTTTTGTCCCATACAAAGAGACTTCACCAGATGAACATCTAAATCACCATACACTCTTTAAATACTTGACCACAATTCCATCCCTCCTAAATTAATCAATTATCTAATTAAGTATTTAAATGATGCCTCATAAAGTCCTGTTCTTATTAAAAAAATGTCCATGTTGCACAAACAACCCCCTCATTAAAATCTGTTATTAATAATAAAAATTATGGATTTCTATCTCTTTACCAAGTCCATAATGCACATTCATTAAAAAAAAAGAAATAAAGCAAAACAAATGAATAAAAAGTTTTTATAAAATGTTTATATAATAGCTGCCTTCTCATTTAAAATTGGTTTCAGGAACACTTGTTCATTTCCCCCCATGGGGTAACGAGGCATTCAGCCTAAACTGCTATATCAATTCTCCCTTCAATAATAGATATTGTAATAAAAGTGTCAGCTTTGAACCTTTAGGAGAGTTGAATGGAGTATTTTTGATCTTAATAAACGCTTGCACAGTAAGTAAGAAATGTTTGCTGCTAGCATATCTCTCAACCTGAAGATATTGAAAACAGGAAAACTGCCCTTCAAAAATAGGAACGTCCAATTAAAAATCAGGACATCCAATTAGTATCAAATTTGAATGCCAAATATCACCAAACTCTTCCTTCTTCAAGTAAGGTGGTTGTTGTGTCTTTCGGCTTTTCCCGGTCACAGCGGAACTCGGAACTCTGGTCCGCTAATGATCGGCAGTAGATTTTTACGTGCCGAGTTGCCGGCCCTGACGCACAACCTTTAACGAAGGTACGCCCATTCACGCATGTCTCCACACAGAAGATGCTCTAGCTGAGAATCGAACAGGACGTCTTACTGTGAGGCGACAACGCTACCGCAGCACCACCACCGTAGCACTACTTAGAAACACATTTAAAATCAGAGAGTGACAAAAATGAAGGAAAAATATAAGAACATTATCAAAGAAATGGTGTGAAATCTGTAGACTTTAGTGAACTGTATCACAAAATTCTAAGTCATTTATTTTTGCTTCAGAAAAAGGGAGTTGTAAGATGTATGTCCTTTTTTCTTTAAAATTTTCTTGTCATTAGTATATTGGTAATGAATAAGGTTTTCTGTTTACTAGACTGATTCAAAACTCACATGTGATGACAGTAATTCAGAAAATTGTGTGAAGGGGTAAATCAAGTCTGAAAATAAGGATATACCTACAAAGAGAGGGATTTTGTAAATCAGGCCTGAAAAAAGGAAAGCTCCTCTAAAATAGAAACAGTTGAGAGGTCCGGCTGTACAATGTACTTAAATACGCATTCAATCTGCCATCTATTAAGCAAGTCTAACCTCCTTACAAATTTAAGCAGGGCCAGGAAATAAACATCTGGAAAGTAAAACCACATATATTGTGAAAACACAGTAGATGTCGTTATGTGCTAATAATGTTGAACAGGAGCAGTTTTGCTAACATTTGTAGTTCTACTGAGATGAAGAAAATAGAAATCATGTTCTATCATTTATCACAGGAAGCTGGATTTTGTTATTTAAGCTAGACAGCATGCTGGTATAGTTCATTGTGTTGGGTAGCTATGAGATTAGTAGGAACCCAGTTGTGCTGCATAAATAACACAAGAACTTGAGTGAACCTGGCTCAGTATGAAATGTCTATATACTCTCACAGCTTTACCTGGCTGCTGGATATAAAAAAAGTAGATGATGTTCTGCCTGCTACTGTGAAAGTCATGAGAGAAAGTTATACATGGAAACTGTATATCAAAGAAAATGGAGTTGCTGAAAGTTGCACCTGTTGTTGGTATATTGTAGAAAGTTCACACAAGTACTGGAATTAAGAACAACATGTTGCTTTGATGGGGTTGAACAAAAACAGCATGCAAACTTTGATAAGTGGTACCCATTACTATAGTCATTAACTTGCAAGTAAGAGGTGTACATTTTTATTTTTGGTCTGATTTTATTAATTTTGCTTTTACAAGCCATATATAAGAATGTGTATGAACAAGATTAAACCCCAGAAGTGAAATGGTGTGAAAGCAAAATGCTATATCATTAAAATTATATGTTTTTAGAAAAGATTTGTTTTTATTAATTAAAGGGTACCACATTGGTTAATTAATATTTCCTAATATTTACACAAAAATCTATTCCTATAGCTAGGGTCAACCTTCCAGGTGGCCGCCTAGGGTGCAGTGTTTATTGGGGTGCTCCTTCCATATTTATTTATTTTTAGACCAATGAACTACATAGTTTTTTACTCTAAAATAAATAAATAAATACACCTGCAATATGATGGGTGGCTCAAGGGGGCGGTGCTACATTTGACTTGATGATTCAAGTCTCATCATATTAGACTTGAATGTTATGAGGTCATGGGTCATAGAGCAGAGACCTTGCAACATTCAACTGTAGGCTGAAAGCTCTATAAAACGGGTTTTCACAGGCTGACCGCATGCATTTTTTTTTAACAATAAGAAGTATGACTCTGTAACACATGGCTTTACTGATTGACTATAATGTTCAGCAATTTACCACAAAATCAAAAATTTTACAAGGTACTGAGGTCAGAAATATAGAGACAAATTCAGGAACATTCAGCGGAATTCTCGACATTTGAGAGGAATGGCTCATAGTGTTTGAAGACACTGAAGTAAGTATTATTATTATTATTACAATAATACTGGCAGTAATAAAATATTTTGTTTATTTTATTTATTTTTTATTTTATTTTACATTTGTTTACCGGGAAAGTCCGACTGGACACAAGTCCATTTTCAGTGGAGGCCAGGGGAGAAAAGCTCCACAATATAACACAGTACATGAGAGAAAAAAGATAGAGCGTACATATAGCATTCATACACAATGGCAAGGATTCACAAAGCCTCCGTGTAAGAGTTATAACTCTTACACGGAGGCTGCAGTTAAACGGAGTGATGTCAGCATGCTTTGCATATTCATGAGAGCATGCTGAATCACACCTAAATCTAACACGGTCCATGTAAGACCGTAGGGGGTGTGTCCGTAGGCCGAGCCCTGCAAGCGGACACGCCCCCAGAAGTGTAAAAGTGCCCAAAGTAAACACCCACAACAGAGTCCACGGAAATGTGAATAAACACAACACAACACATGCCCCCACAGACTATGAACATAAAATATATAAATGAACATGTTATATATTTTTTTAAATTGTAAAGATGTTTAACCGTGAGTGCGCTCATTTGCGCGGGCATGCCCGTAGCGCAGCTACAGTTAGCAGTCAGTGGGAAAGCATATAAGAACTAAATATGCAAAATAAGCCAGGAAGCAATAGCGTAGCGGTAGAGATGTTGGCTGAAGAGCAGGCATTCATGGTTCAAGCCCCCACAACACCAATTTTTTTTTTCAAAATAAGCAGGAAACAAGTCCCTGACAAATATGTACACATAAAACCACAATTTATGTAAAATGTAATGAAATAGCCCATTTATATTGAAGACATGTGAGGTAACAAAAGAATAAAAAATGCCAGATGTGCTCATAGCTGAGCTACAGTTTAACAGAGTGAGTGCATCTGCCCGTAGATGAGCAGTGGTTTAACTGGTGCAAAATGAGTGCCTGTAGCTGAGCAGTGGTCTAACACACTAAATCTATGTGTCCCTAACTGAGCTGAGTGTAATATGCGTGCCGATAGCCAAATGAGGCTTAAAGCAGCGTACCCCGTTTGCGCTGAGCTGCGCACCGCGCAAACAAGCTAACCGACAGGCAACGTTGAGCAAGCCGTATCAAAACTGCCTTTACACAGACACACCCATCAGCATGTCTAGACAGTCATGAAAAATAAAAAGCAGTGGCCAGGTTCGAACCTAGGATACTATACACCATAGTCAAGGTACAGAACCACTAAGCCATGACAGCAGTACCTTTAAATGCAATAATAGCTAATATATAGGAATGAATACAAACTGGAGCATGACAATGCAGGTTTACTGAAGTTGATACAATTCCAAAATGGCCAATCACAGATATGTGCAGGAAAAACGGACTATATAAGCCCCATAGGCGGGAATACACAACATAAACGATTGTAGAACTGACCTGCAGGCAGAATGACAGGAGTAGGAGAGGGTAGTTGCTTTTGAGCACAGAGATGGGGTGTTGAGGAGTCCAGCTTCATGGTCTGGCTCCTAGTCCATAATCATGAGGCCCAATTCATGCAGGGCCAGGTCCTCTGGGGAGCATACAGGGCCGAGGCGTGGGACCGGTTGGCTCATGATCTCACCAGGACTGGTGAGCAGATCCGTCACCACCATGCGGACCTGAAGAGACACAAGCAGGACCAACTGAACCTTTGGATCCAGGAGGCCCTGCAAACATCCAATGCCCCACTACTGAGTAAGTTACATTTAATTATGTATGTAAGAAATTAAACTAGCTGATATTATGGAGATGTGTATTTCAATATTACTTCATTTATATTACAGCTGCAGGTGTCCGTTCTGCGAACCGGAGAGCCTATGGCGATAGGCTGGTGCGGTTGTGCCACCAGGCAGGTCAGTAATCCACTACCAGTAACTGTAAAGAAATATAAAAGTATGACAGTCAGCAAAAGAGTGCAGTGTAGTCAGTAAGGAATAAAATGTGCAAGTAACAGTGTGAAAGTGTCTGCAAGTTTTGCTTGATTACAAAAGTGTGTTTCAGCCTGTAAGTTAAACCGAAAAATGAAACTGTCTGACATATATTCTGAAATAAAAATGCCCTACCTGTAAGAAAATAGTACACAACCTGCAGCAGGCTGAAAAGTATAGCTGCAGAAGATGATGAAATCACGTGTGAAATATATCTCTGTTGAAATACTGAAACATGACAGAAGTGAGACTGCTGGAAAGGATTGTAATAACTACAGGTAAAACATGTCAATAAAGCCTAGAAGTAAGTACCAACCTGAATAGTAAAATGAAAGCCAGTGAGAGAGTGTGAGAAAGTGTCATGAATCTAGCAATACAGTATTAATAACCCCTGAATAAAGTATACTGCAGTCAAGACAGAATGAAATGTATGTGAGATTCAAAACCAAACAGCAAAATCTATTCAAAGTGTTGCTGCATCTGGAATGTGTATCCCAAAATCTGGATATGTTGCTCTCAGTCTGCAATATGCAGATAGTATGATTGTCTGATATACCAAACATCCACACTTGTCTACAGCTATATAAAGCAAATGTAGCAGGATGATGTAGCTGAACAAAGCTAGATATGAATGTGTATGAAGAACAATAAAATGTATATTGATGTTGCAGTAACAGTTCTATCACGAAGTTGAAATAGTTATCATATAGGAAACTGTAGTTAGAACAGTAGTGTGTATATAACTGTAGCTATTACAAATGTACAGCATATGCATTGTTATTCGAAGGTGTTAATATTACTTTCTTTACCCCACCCTATAACCACATATAACCCATTCCACGTGAAAATGGTATGTGCAATCACAATTAGCACCCCTGGACGTTTGTCCTGTTGGGTCATATATATTTGCATATCCGTTGATGCATCTGCCCTGTTCATACATCCACACCTGATGGCCTGTTGCCATCAATTAACCCTGCATGTTGTTGGACTGTGTATTTCTGTTCAAATTATGCATGTGTTATGCACGCTGTTCAATGGTGTGAATATCTGGGTGTTTGGTTAATGGGAATACTAATGCATGCTGTTACAACTAATTGTGAATGGTATTATATGTCACTAACCCAAACTGTCATGACATAATGCAAAACATAGGACGACAGGGAAGGCGGGTTCCAGCGGACCCACCTCTCCCACCTAAGCTGGCGAGTGCACCTGGCACTAGTGCCGAGTCCGGACCCTCCTCCGGTGGCCCTGTGCCACCTGCGGGTGGAAGCGCTGCAGGGGATGGGGCTCGCCCCCCCTCTGCATGTGTGGCCGGAGGAGAACCACCACTCACCCTCAAGCGTCCGGGCTGTGGTACGTAGGGAGATTCAGGACTCTGTTCTCGAGCCCCTACGCCAGCTCGTGGCATGGGGGGGTGCAACTAACGGGCATGCCTGTTGCCCTGCCTACACAGCCCCCAGCACAGCCCCCGTCCTGGGCAGTGAAGGAACAGTGGCAACTGCCTATGGGTGGGGATATCAGTTCCACTGTTGCCATCTGTGGGCTCATGGGCTCTGGATATCCAAACCTCCGTCCCCATCAATTGTGTAACCCCCCCACATGTCATACACTGCCCTGTATGTGTCTTGTTTGTCTTGTCTGTTTACCTACCCAACCTACCTCCCCAGCTGTACTGACTTCCTTCACCTGACATACCACTCTCACCTGAAAAAAAAAAAAAAAAAAGGGCACTCTGTACCCACAAAAAAATTACGCCCCATACATAGTTGCCCATTCTGCACACATGTCTGCTGGACATGGAACCTATCAATTACAATTGGCTGTACAACAAGTATTATTGTTGTCCTGACACCTCTCTCAGGGGTGGAAGGTTTCAAATGTCACACCAAATTACATACATATGCACAGCTGTTGCTGATGAAGAAATGGGCAGCTATGGGCCTTACCTACATCCCTCCTGCACATCCCAAGCTTGTTTCCCTACTGTCTTACCCTCTTTGTGACCCCTTTTTCACCACTTTCCTGTCTCCCCATTTTCTTTTCTTTCAAAGAAAATAGCATGGGTGTGCACCAGAGTAAGCACCGTTAAGCGGTTGTAAGCGGGTGTGCGCTTGTGTGCGTGGAGCTAACCGCCAGTGCGCATGCGTGAGCTCCACGCAAACCAGCACTAACCTGGTTACAACTGCTTAAAAGTGCCTTAGTCACTTTGATTGACAGGTCTTGTAGTCAGTTTAGAAGCAAAATAAAATCCCACTGGCAGTCCCGAACCCCAGGATCTTGGAAACAGTAGTCTGCATGACTTACCACTAAGCCATGACTGTTATACAAGAACATTGTGCTAAAATAAATATATCATGTAATAGTAGGAATGAATGTAAAGGGAATATAGATGTGTAGTACACAAAGCATGCCATTTAGAATTACTATCAAAACTAGTGGATTTCCATAATAGTAGTGTGTGAACAGAAACAGCCATGCTAGTTGGTAGCTAGTAGGTAATAATGTCACTATAGCACCTTGCAAGCCACACACATACTCACAGCAGGATAATCACTGCCCATACCCCACAACCTCTTACAGGAACACATCTGGACCAAGTAATAAAATATGTGGAGCAAAGGTCCAAAACCAGGGACACATTACAAATAATGTTACAACAAATGCAGACAGTTCAGAGAGTAACAGGGTCTGCATTTTGTGGGATGTTTGGAAGGGTATGAAGTCTGAAACTTGAATGTTTGTCATCATATTCTGACTTGAGCCCAGTGATTTGCCAGAAAAAGGTGTGCATGAAATATTGACCAAAATATGAGGCAGAAATGTGGACAACCTGCAAATATCTGTACACATGATGGGTCTGACACCACCATATTTGAATAGTTAAGAGCCTAGACATAGCAACAGTGAATGACTTACAGGGATGCCCCACAGATTCCATGTGAAATGTACAAACAGTAGGCAGAAAGGTGTAACACATGCAATGGTAACTATGGAGTCCTGAAAGTATTCACCACTTGCATGGCAGAAAAAGTGTAGTAATACATATGCTCATGCTAACCCACAGTCACAACTGCAGCATACCAGACATATTTTAATGGGTGTACCCCACTGATATGTACCATTCCATGAGGCAGATAACAGATGAACTTGAAAGTCTCTGGGGCCTGCTCAGCAGCATACTCAAATACCCTAATAGATGTCAAGGCCAACACCATGGCCAGACCACACTGCATGCTGTAACACCCTAGCAGATATAGCAAGCATTCCAAGGTGTGAATGTACATGGAAAATAGGAAAGCTACAGCAGCACACTACAGTCAGGACACCTAGCAGGCATACAAGTAGTGAATGTACAGGGCAAATATTGAAGCCTTAGCAACAAAGTGCAAGCAAAAGTGAAAGGAAAGCACACACACACACATTAACAGTAGTAGTAGTTGTAGGTGTCAGTGTACATACACAGTTAGTACAGGAAACTGGAGAAATGAATGGAGGAATGTTAATCTACAACACACCTGGAAATATGAGAGAGATACCAACCTTTACACTCACAGAACATTGTCCACAGCATAACAGCATGGTCCCTGCCCTTAAAATCTGAAAGGGCTACACCTATCTCACATACCTTTTAATAGCACTGTTCTGAAATCACAGTGAGAACTGCAATCAGTACACAACTGGCTGCATGCAATTAGCAAATGCTGGCTAACAATTGGTGCAGAGGCCATCACATGGGCATATGCATATACCTACAAAAGTATGCTGTACTCCCAGTCCACACATGCAATACTTTCATTGCACCCTGAGAAGGACGTGAGAGACAGACAGACAGAGAGAGAGAGAGAGAGACAGAAAATTGCAATTAAGCAGACACAAACAAATTGTTCAGCAACAGCCACATGAAAGCTGACAACTGGGAAGTGGAGCAGCAGGACAGAGAACCAGATGGCAACACAAGCAGCTGTGACAAACACAGGTAATGTAAAGTAATACTATAAAGGTCTACATACTGTGAACCCTCCATATGTGTCATTGGTCTGTATCCATATGTATATGAAGATGTGTAAAGGGCAGGGGACATACAGCAACTATCAGTGAAGGCTGTACATACATTTGTATGTGAGAGCATCTATGTGCACATATCAATGTTGGTTGATTGTAGGTTGTAGTGCCATGTACAAAGTAGGTTTCACAGTTATGTATGTTTAGCAGTATGTTAGTGTGTGTATACAGTATGGTAGACAAACATGTTGATATACCTGTCTATCATATGGATACGTATGTATGTCAACATATGTATGTGTGTATATATATATATATATATATATATATATATATATATATATATATATATATATACATATCTATATCTATATATATATATATATATATATATATATATATATATATATATATATATATATATATATATATATGTATACATACATAGAGAGAGAGAGATGTAGGAATACATAGACAGATGTAGATAGAATATTGTACAAACATATATATGTAATGCACACATACAGATATAGATATATGTAGATACATATACATAGACAGACTGATCTGACTATCTACAGGTATGACAGTATATGATGACCTTCAACACACCCTGTCCCACCCCTCTGTCACTCTCACCCCTCTGTGTCCCCCCTCTCCACATCTATAGCAATATATGTACATCAATATATATATGTGTATATGTATACAGACATATATATATATATATATATATATATATATATATATATATATATATATATACATATATATATATATATATATATATATATATATATATATATATATATATAGAGAGAGAGAGAGAGAGATGTATATAAATTCTGAGTGAGGCACATGTGTACAGATGTATTGCAACAGGTGCCTGGTGACAAAGGCATGGAATGAACACCAGTGTCAAAACGGGAGTACCATACCACATTTCAAATCACCTACACCAGTAACCACCAGATATGTGATTGGCTGCCCACCACTGCATGTGTCAGGGGTGAACAGGGTCATAAATGTGTACAATAGTGGCCCCAATGATATTCACAGTGGCACACTATCCCTGGAATACCTGCACATGGTATGTGTCAGCGAACATGGTGTGTCAGCTATGGACATGTAGGTCGGTGTACCCCTCCACACCACATAATGGATGCCATGGTATGGACCTCACATGACAGCTACAGATATGGAGAAGGACACAGTGACATGTACAACACTGTGACAATGCACTCAAACACATTACCAATGCACAGTGACTGACAACACCATAGAGTACACATATACTACCCACATAGAGGTTACCACTCCTGGATTTACATATGTAAGTCACACCCATGACAGATGTCCAACAACCATAGTAACACCTCACACCATCCACAACCTAAATGACTGCTGTGTGTCATCCATGCCACTGCAATAGAGTGCACATGTGGAGGTAAAAGTTCCTACCCACAGATAAGACATACCCTGCAATAAACCACACAGTGTTAAGAAGCAAGACTCCCCATGAGTACATGTCACACATACCCCTGCTGAATGTTAGTCAGATAGGTAATATGCCATATGAGTTACCCTGTGTAACTTTGTGACAGCAGCAGGTACCATCACACCACATGTGTCACAATGGTTAGGGTAGCAGAACAGTATGCTGCTGCAGTCCCAGGGGCAATAGCATAGTGTATAGTATTGTATTGTAATGTAATGTATTGTGTTGAATTGTATTGGTATGTTGAGGTGCCTCCTTCGTGGAGTGGAACCACTGCTGCTGTGCACCAGTGTACAGGTACATATCCTGTATTCAGGCTAGTGTTACATAGCACTTCTGTATGTGTGTTTAGCTCCTGTCAGAGTTTATGTACCATGCAACTGGGGATATCATCAAGTCCCATTCATGTTGTGTATTCTGCTGTCCTGAGGGTGGCTCTCACCTGGACATCTGTGATGACATGGAGGTTACAGTCAGCTGGGATAACTATGTCTTATTTTGGGGGAGAGGGCGGGGTGACACCTGCACTGAACCTGTCTGCCACAATGTTGTCAATATCTGTGGTGTCAGTGAAATATTTGTTGTTGTGTACTAACTATGGGCATAGAGGATGGATCCTGACCATGTTGCTAACATAACTGAAGAAGGCCTTCTGGTTATCTGTAGTGTCCCTCTTGATTTCCCTCTCAAAGTTGCCCATGGATGTTTGTATGATGGAAAATAGATCCTTACTAGTGCTGCTCAGACATGCCCTCCCTTTATGGAATTATGCTCTGTCTTGCAGTAGCTTCCATCTTCTGTAATACAATCTGTCTATGGCTGGGGTCCACCAGACAGGATGCTGTCCCTTTGTGGAGAGTGTCTTGGTCATATATGGGATTGCATGATCCATGCATTCTCGGAGGTGTCTGTAGAAAGCAATTGTGTAGGGGTCAGCATTGTGGGTTGTATCTGCCACTGGCCCAGTGGGCTGAAAGGATACCATGTCACTGTTACAAAGTGTAAAGTTTGCATCTGTAATGTTATTCACTATAGTCGTTTGTGCTGGTGGTGGAGGTGGGATATGTATATCCAGGGCAATCAGTGTGTGGTCAGCTCACAGTAGTTGATGATGTAGGCCATACAGTACCTAGATACAAACCCCCAGAGTGAGGAGGTGCTCTTGACCTGAATCAGTGTTCTGACTGCTGGGGTTTGGTAGTATGTCATATGGAGTGTGCCAGGTACTGTTGCACAGTTGCTGGCTGAGCACTGATACCTGGCCATTTACATGTGTATCCACCAATAGACAGACAGATGCTATATATGTGAGATATGTTGTATCATAACAGTCGAGTAGCATGTGTAGTATGTGTGCCAAATTCTGCTGACATATATTGCTGATATCAGGTTATTTTCTTTCTCGGGTACCTCGCCCACCTGCGGAATCCCACTTACTCCACAGCTGAGGATGAGGAGATACACCAGAGCCTGGTGCGGGATTATGCAATACTATTTTCCTGCACCAGCCAGAATCAGCAAGAGAGGGCTGCACTGTGGCAAGACCTTGTCCGTCGGGTAAATGACATAGGCACGCATAATAGGACATATGAGCAGGTACGACATCACTGCAGTGATTTAATCAGACATGTCCGTCAGCGTGCGTCGGATATCCACAGGCAACAGGTCGCCACAGGTGGTGGGGTGGCTACACATCCCCCACTCACCAGACTGGAGGGACTTCTCATGAGTGTAGTGGCTCCAGTCCGCCAGCAACAACAACAGCAGCAGACATGCATTATGATGGAGGCTGGAGCCACGCAGCAGCAAGACAGTGAGCGTGCAGGTAATATGCCATATGTATAGTTGACTGTTGTGTACACTGGTAGTTAATGCATGTGTGAGGTGTGTCCTTGGTTTGTAGCTGTCACCATAGTATTTAATGTGCAAGTGTGATATCCTCAATATTAGCAGCTGACCTGTGAAAGGCGACTGTTGTACTACTGACCTGTATCATACTCAGTAACAATGGCACAGTTGTGCCCACTGACATTAGTTTCTTCACGTCTGCAGGTCCCTCTGGTATAACAGCAATGCAGCCTATCCATGCTGGTGAGTGTGTATTAACAATTCCTGTAATTGTCTTGATAGTAATAGTACTATTTGGCTCACTTAGTAGTGCTCTTTGTATGTATGTAGGTGTGTCTGTGTCTGTGTGCTGATATCACGCATACTGAGTACTGTACAATTTTGTGAAACTGTGTGCACCTGTGCACGTGTGCATGTGTGCATGGGTGCATGTGTGCACCTGTGCATGTGTGCACGTGCGCATGTGTACATGTGTGCACCTGTGCATGTGTACATGTGTGCACCTGTGCATGTGTGCACCTGTGCACCTGTGCATGTGTGCATCACTGGTAATGTGTAGACATTGTAAACTGTGTTTCCTGTTTCCCTCCCACAGGTTCTGGTGCTGCTCTGGTGTCATGTAGCAGGGAACCTGAATCAGGTGCTGTGGGTACTGATAATGATGGCATCTGTGTAATGGCACAGGAAGGTATGCCAGGGTCCGCCATTGGTCAGCCGATTGACAGTACACAGCTGTCGACCCCATCAATGCGCACAGTTATCCTGCCAATACACCCTTTGTCACCAATGTCCCTAGGTGATGGACAGCATACAGTGGGCATTGACCAGGGTAATGTGGTATCTGTGGCACATGCCTCCCCACACAGCAGCCATGGGCAATGCCCAGAGATGGTACCACACAGACAGATGTCCAGGGGTTCTCGTGGGAGCATCCGTGGGTGTACTGCCCCTGTCAGATGTGCTCACAGAGGTCTTACAACCTCAGCTATGTTTCGGGCTGTCATGCAGGCACAGTCACGTATGGAACGGTACACCAGACAGGGTCTGAGGGAGCTGACAGCATGTCGCACAGCCATGACTGACAGTATGCGTGACATTGCAGCTGCCATCCATGATTTCACCGATGTCATAGACAGACGTTGTGGGGACATATTAGACCGGTTCCACAACTACATGTCCATGAGCCAGGGCGATGGTGGGCGGTTGAGGCATCGACATGGCCATATGCCAGCAACAGCAGCAGCTGGCAGTCATCGCGGATGACAACAGGGCCGCGGCCACCCCCGTAGTGCCAGCAGCAGCCCCAGCAATGCTGGGTCTGTGCTGTCATCAGACCACCTCAGGAGACCACGTGCACGTGGCTCTGGCCAGGCCCGACAGGGATCTGTGTCCAGTCAATGAACACCTGCTTCTGATGACAGTACCCAGTCTGGGTTGGTACTGGATATGGTCCGTAGCACCCCTGCAAGGCACAGGTACCGTGTCTGTGGCCAGAGACACTGATCTGTATGACCTGGCAGGTACAGTCTGTGACTGTCCACAAACACCAGTATATGGCAGCCATGAGGTGGAACTGTGTGCATCATTACACACATGCAAATTGACAACACCTAGGGCTACCGCATACACGCACACACTGCATCAACATTGCCCCACCTTCTACTGCTGTCCCTCACCAACACACATACACATACATGTCAATCGGTGGTATCGGTGGCTGACTCAGGCATACCAAGTTCACACCCTGTGCATATGATGAAACTGTGCCACCTCCTGCAATCTGTAACAACTGTGCAGGTACAGGTTAACATGTTGCTGATGCACAGGGTGACCACATAGATGTTTAGTAATAGTATCATGTTGTTAACAGTACTGTGTGCTGAATTAATTGTGGGTATATCACAGCATGCCTGATGCAGTAAGTGTGTGATTGTCATGTACTGTTGTCTACACCCATGGTAAGTACCATAGTGTATCATCTGCACATGTTGGCATACTGGTGGTAATGATGTCAACAGAAGGCTACATACATAGGTAGCACAGGGGATAAGGTAATGAATGTAGTAATACGCAATGATGGTCATGTAAATTGCAAGTGGCATGTTCCCCACACTGGACTCTGCAATGCAGATGTTTGAGGATGTTGATATGTGTGCAGTACTACACGACTGGTACAGGACACACAGGAGCACCCTAGCACTGCATGCTCACATCTCATACCATGCTAGACAGCCCCAACACACAAAACTAACTGTCACAGGAGGGAGAGTCCCCATATATGTCAGGGATACTTTGGTGGCAGACCAGGTAGCATACATCCTACTAAGTATGGAACCATTGAGTGAAGGCTCAGTGTCTGTTATTTGACATGTGTATTACTGCAGGTATGAGCACATGGGTTTCCATCCAGTTATTGTACATCCTGACAGTACATGGTCTGTACACTTGTGTGTGCTGAGACTGGACCCTAGCCATCTGACCCATGTATTTCCATGCACATATGCATAGTGCCTGCATATTTGCAGTGTTACCTACTGGAAGTGGTACAGCTTGTTTGTTGTACAATGGACTACATGCAGCCCTGTTTACTGTAGCTTTGTTTGCATGCATGTTTGCTTGCAATTACCCTGGAATACTGATCACACCTGCAATGCATATTTATAGAGCTTCTGTGGACTCCTAGTGCCATCTGCATAGCTTACTATATGTATGTCCATGTACCACTTGACAGGATGTCACTGTTTGTCCTGTTCACATGTACATTGCCTGTGACACAGTGCATATGACTTACCTGGCATTTGTCCACGTGAGCAGTCATATATGCTACTGCTAACTAATCACAGGCACTACACCTTCACATATTCATCTTCTGTTGAACTACCTGCTTCGCTAGGGACGGCCTGCACCTGTCACCCTTGGGCTTTCAGATATTGGCAAAGGCTCTTGCTACCCCCATAGTGCCTATGTTAGGCAAGGCTCAAATGACAAACCCACCTTCATAGGCATCACAAGGGATAAGAAACTAAGAGTAATGCTACCCAACGCCAGAAATTTAAACCTCCAGATGCATGCACCCGAAACTCTCCTTGGCATGGAGAACATCGATATCTGTGCAGTAACAGATGCCTGGTTCAGGGCTACTGAGAGCACACCAGCACTACCAGGTTTAACCTGGTTGATTTCTTTGAAACAGTCACCAAGGCCATTGACAAGGGGAAGGTGGTTCACACAGCCTACCTGGACCTCGCAAAAGCCTTCACAACAATACCCCACTTGGGCATTCTAGAGAAGCTCACCAGCTTAAATATAAGCCCCTATGTCACTAGATGGATTGCACAGTGGCTCAAGGACAGAACCCACATGGTTAGAATTGCTGGAGCCATGCCAGACTCCAAACCAGTTACGAGTTGTGTCCCACAAGGCTCGGTCCTGGAACCTCTCTTGTTTGGTATATATTTATTGGAGGTACAGGCCAACACGGACGGACTGTGGCTGACCAAATATGCAGATGAATGCGAACTGGCCACCATAATTGACTCTCCAGCCGACACAAGCATCTTCCAAAGGGGCATCATAGAAACAGACAACTTGTGGCAGAGCCATGGCCTTCAGCTGAACTGTGTTTAGAAAGGGAAATGTGCATCCTGTAGTCTGTTCACCTAGTTGCCAAAAGGGACATTTCCCTCACACACACTAACCCCCCTCAGCCAAAAGCACACACTTGCCATTTGCAGGATTCAAACCCCTATCTGACTATGTTATGACACTCTAGACAGACGCATTAGCAGAGTGTGCTATTCATTTTACTGGGAGGTTTCTCTTCTCTTGCTGTACTTATAGGGCGCTGACATCATCCGTGTTTAGAAAGGGAAATGTGCATCCTGTAGTCTGTTCTCCTAGTTACCAAAAGGGACATTTTCCTCACACACATGAATTCCCCTCAGACAAACTTGCCATTTGCAGGATTCAAACCACTACCTAACTATGTTATGACACTTGAGACGGACGCATTAGCAGAGCACGCTATTCGCATTACTGGGAGGTTTCCCTTCTCCTGCTATACTTATAGAGTGCTGACATCATCTGTGTTTAGAAAGGGGAATGTGCATCTTGTAGTGTGTTTTCCCAGTTGCCAAAAGGGACATTTCTCTCCCACAGACTTACACACACACCAACCCCACTCACACAGAGCATTTGCAGGATTCCAACCCCTACCTAACTATGTTATGACACTTGTGACGGACGCATTAGCAGAGCGCGCTATTTGCATTACTGGGAGGTTTCATTTCTCCTGCTGTACTTATAGGGTGCTGACATCATCGGTGTTTAGAAAGGGGAATGTGCATCCTGTGGGGAGGCAGACGCCAAGCACACTCTGGCTAAGCTGTCATTCCCTAGGGCAAACAGCCTAGTGTTGACCTCTACACCCATATGTTTAATTGTCAAATGCACATTATTTGTTGCTCATAGACTGTTTGCACATCTTTATTGCCATAGCATTCCCTGTTTGTATGAACAACTTCTGCATCTGTGGAAGATGTTAGCATATGGGAGGGATCCACTATATCACATATGTCTCTGTAGTCATTTAACTGTGTGCACTGGGCAGACTGCTGTAATGTGGTTGGTTCCTGGAATAACACGTAAAAATACCAGATATGTGTGTCCAACTGCTAAACTGAGATTTGGCCTAAGTGTGTGAGCATGCCCAGTTCAGCCTTCCCATGGCATGTTGTCTGACATATGTCTCATTTATCAAAGTGTGTGAGCATGCCCAGTGTGAGCATTCCATATGTTGAACTCTGCAGCCCACCATATTTGTGGATGAGTGTGAACTTCAACAAATATCACCCGTTTATGGTTGTGTTTTGTGTGTCATGTTGTGTAGTTACTGTACAACTGCTTTGTGTGTGAACACAACAGGATTATACTGTGCCTGCAGTGTTTGCATGGGATACTTTGCATACAGTTGTCAACATCCTTTCACACTGACCTAACACTGTAGTACTGTATAGTGTACTGGTAGTACTTTGACTGTGGTGGACAGTATCCTGGGCTTTAGTGCTATCACTGCTTTACATTTCGATAGTGAGCACAACAGCCTGGTTAGGGGCCAGTTGTGTACATCTGACCATGTTGCATTCTGTTCAGATATGAACTACTTAAATCAGGCTTGTCCAACATTGGTAGTGTATTCCACAACATAGGTGTACATTTGCAAACACTAGCGATGTGCCCTAGTCCATGTCTAATGCTAGCTGGAGTGTGTTTGTCCTTCAACACACATTGTAAGTGGAGTTTGCCATGACATATGTCATGGTTAGTATACTGTGCCTCTGTCTACCTGTGACATGTCAGTGATACCTAGGATAAAGCTACCATCTCCCATCCACTCATCAAGATTCCTATTGAGGAAAATTGATAAGTGACTCTATGGGTAGCCTGTACTGGGAGTTCACTCATGGGTGGGGGTGGCTTCTGTGTTATGGATCATGCAGTACAGCTTGTCCTATGTAAGTCAGTGCTGGGGTTCAGGTCTCTCATGTGCATAGCTCACTGCCATTCAGATTGTACAAGGTGCAGCATGTTTATTGATACCAGCAACACAGGCAACACATGGCATCTGTGCAAGCTCTTTGATACTCCTGGTGAGGTACTGTTGGGGACTTTACAGTTGATGGAGGTGTCTGCTGAGGTACATCACACAGGGGCTATTGTAGTCAATTGTACCGCTGATGAAGGATGACTGCAGAGCCACAGTGGCCTCCCCTTATCTAGATCTGACAACCTTCATGATTAGGTGGGTATATGGTATGTTTCTGTAAACACTACAGCACATGTTTGTCCAATGCAGGATATCTATCACCTTGTGTCCCCAGGTCTCTCATTACATGTTAACTACATAATGGGTTAACACCTATGTGGTAATTGGTGGGCACTTACTGTATATCCACGGGGGTTGACTATACACTTTTCTGCAATTAGCTTGCTGACATGGCTATGGCACCAGTTGTCTGTTTCTATGTGGCCCTTTTGTGGGATGCTTGTGTCAGCTGGTCGATCATATATGGTGAGCAGTTTGTAGTCCTCTGAAAACATGTTCAGACACAGTCCTTCCATGTTTGCCTGTACCTATGGGACATATATACCAGACGAGGGAGATCCCAGGACCAAGCCTTGTGGGATGCCAGTTATATCTGGTTTGTAGTCTGACATGGCTGCAGCATGTCTGACCATGTCTGTTCTGTCCTTGGTCTGGTTTGCAACCCCTCTACTGACATAGGGGTTTATATTTAAGCTGGTGGGCTTATCTATAATGAACACATGGGGTATTGTATAGAAGCCTTTGCAAGGTCCAGCTATGCTGTGTGGACCACATTGCCCTCATCAATGACCTTAATGACTGTTTCAATTGAGTCAAACATGTTTAAGGGCAGGATCTGCACTTAAGAAAGCCACACTGGGTAGGGTCCAGTGTCAGTAGGTCCCCAATATCTTTATGTCTGTGGTACATGCTGATCTTTTCCATAGCTGTGCAGACCGAGCTTCTCAGGATTCTGGAGTAGTAGTTTTCAGTATCCATTCAGGCAACACCTTTGTTGAGAAGGACCACTGTTGTTGTACACTGCTCTTTGGGTACATATTCTGTGGTAAGGCTGACATTGAGCAGTAGTGTGATTTGGCATTCCATTCATCTTGGAGTCCATGTTGCACTCAGCCCAGGACACCATCTCATACCATTGCTGCTGTGTGTTTCGCTATGTAGATGCTGTCTGTTACCTCAGCATCTGCAATTTCAGGGGGCCAGCAGTCTGCTGGGATAGATATTCTGCATTCTGGGTGGGGGGGGTTGCACTGCACCTGTCAGGATGTATGTTGGCAATATGTTTGTGTGTTTGTGATATTTGTGTGACTCAGAGCATATCTGTGAATTCCCAACACGGTTCCTACCATCAGTTGTGAAAGCCTTGGGATTATCCTTAGTGTCCTGTACAATTTGTATCTTCATAGGTTCATAGGTTCATACTAGGCTATCCACCCTAGGGCATTTGTTAGCCTAGCCAGAGTGTGTGTGGCTTTTGCCACCCCTTGCTATGTGAATATTATGGCCATTTATGATTTGCTTTGCTGTGCCTCTGTCTGGACATGACACAGTGAAGACCCCCAGTGTAACTCTATAATCATCCATCCACTTGGCAAGATTCCTGTTAAAGAGTGTCAGTGAGGGGCTCTGCCTAACATGGAGTGGGATTCTGGTCCAGAGTGTGGGGAGCCTCTGGATTATGTATCTGTCCCACCAGCACATCCTATTTCATTATTTGTTGAGGTTGACATCTCTCACTCTCACAGCTCCGATGGCTTTGAGTTTTCTGGGGTGGAGCATGTCCATTACTCCTGTGTTGGGCATGGCCTTCTACAACCGGCATGCAATGCCTCTGTATAGGCAGTATGTGACTGCATTCAGCTGGGGTGTCTACAGCCAGGCAGCATATGACATATATTTGAGACCCTTTATCCTCTTGGTGAGGTACCTTTGAGGTCTTTCTAACTGCTGCATGTGTCAGGTAAGGTACATCCCATATGAGGCATTGTACTAGATTATGGGTGTGATAAGAGAACAGTATAGGGGCACAATGACCTCTGTTGATGTAGATGTGAATCCTTTCCTGATATGGTGTCAAATGTAGTCTTCCTAGCCACATTGGCAATGTGAGTGTCACATAACAGGTTACTGTCCACTTGTGTCCCTAGGTCCCTGATTACTCCTTCCATACATAATGGTTTACCATCTATGTGGTAATTTGTGGTACCTTGGTTGGTATTTGGTGGGACATTCATACTGTCCAGTGTCTTCAGGACGGCTGGGTGGGGCTCCTGTGTGTGAGAGTGTGGTCTGTAGCATGCTACAGACTGTACAGCAGTCTTGCCTACAGTTAGTTACACATGGGTGGACTCCAATGCCTTGTGCATTGTCAGTTACCTGGACGTATGGGTGTCTGTGCTGAATATGGATACTCATCCTCCTTTTATGTTTTGTTCCAGGTTTTGGGGCCATGACACATGATATGTGATATAACCTGGTAGTGCTGGTGTGCTGTCAGGAGGCTTGCAGCAGGTTTCTGTCACTGCACAGACATCAATGTTCTCCATACTGGGGATGGCCTTGGGAGCATGCATATTGGGGTTTACACATCTGGCATTGGTCAGCATTACCCTTATGTTTCTTTCCACTTGTGTTTTCTAGGGTGGTGGGTTAGTCTTTTCAGCCTTGCCTACAAAAGGCTCTATGGAGGTGGCAAAGGCCTTATCCAATATCCAGATGCCCAGGGGTAACAAGTGCAAGCCATCCCAAGAACAGCTGCGTGGCTTGTCAAGCATGACATCCCAAGCAGACAGACATTGGATCCCCTTGGAATGACACCAGTAAGTGTGCCACTTGCTATGACTGATCATTCCGTGTTTGTACTGTGGCATTATTCTTGGTAAGGGTAGGATGCTGCAAACGGTGAGTGTCATACCGGCCTGGACTACATAATCAGAGAGCTCATTTATGTCTCTTTTCATGTAGTCTAGGGAGGTACATCTCAGGTCATTCACACCAGCATGGACTATGACTGCATCATATTTCTACTTGCTTTGGAGTGACCTGCAAACTTCTGTTATGTGGCGTATTGTGGCAGCCTACAGGCAGCTTACTGTACCCTTTCCCTTGTTCAGTCTGGTGTGCGGGACAGCAGTGTGTCTGACTATGGAGTCACCTATTACAACTGTATCAGGCATGTTGTTTCTCCTTCTGGCCTGTGACTGTGTGGCACACCAGCTTTGTGTACTATGTGTTGCATGTGCTATGTTTGGAGGTTGTTTGATTGGGTGTCTGCTTTAGAGGCCTCTGTTGGTGTGCTGTGTTTGTAATTTGTGCCTCCGGGATGTTTTCTGTGTTTATGTGTTTGGTTTGCAGTTGTGATAGGTCTATGTGGGACTGTGTTTGTGGTGTGTGTGGTTACCTTCTCCTCCTGACTAGTTTTGGGAGTACTGAGTTGAGGGAGCTCAGCCTCCAGTTTGGATAGATGGTTGCATCTCTCACATATATTTGCATTTCTTGGGTGGAGTTGGGGGTTGTCTGTGTACTTGGGGCAGGTGTAACATTGCCTCAGGATTCACAGATTCAACTTGTTGTGGCTGGCCTTAGTGGATTGTATGTGTGGACATATTTTATTGCCATACTACTGATCAGTGATTACTTCATTGTTTATGTTTGCTCTATCATGTAGTAGCTTCCTCATTCTCTTGCATGGTTTGGTTATGGCTGGTGTCCACCATGCCAGATGCCTGCGTGTATGGCATTGTGTCTTGTTTTAATTTAGGATTGCATAATCCAAGCATTCCTGGCAGTGTTCATGGAACAGCTGTATTACAGGTTCTGAGGTGTGGCCCATATTTTGCACCTGCACAGGACCTTTAATGGATTCCACATCAGTTTGGAGGAGTGCAAATATTGCTTTACACATGTTTTCCACTGTGGTTTTCTGGCCAGGGACTGTGGTCAGGATTTGTATATCCAGTGTGATTACTCTATGGTCTGGTTTTACCAGTGAGCAATACACTTCTCGTCTTGCCATCCAGTACCCATGCTGCTGATTATCACATCCAGTATGCTTACCCCTCTTGTGGGAGTGGTACATTGTTCCTGGGCCTTTTAATTTATGGATTCTATGAACTTTTGTCCTACACTGTTGGAGCTAGTATAATGCTCCCAGTCTATGTCTGGGTATTTTCAGGCACCCAATATAATGTGGTTTGGAGAACTTGATATATTCATGTATTCCAGCATAGGCCAGGTGCAGTTCCTGATGTTGGGACAGTAGTCTGTAGCAGGCTATAAACTGGGGGGCAGTTTTAGCCACTGTTACTTGACCATGGCTAGTCCATGCTGCTTCTTGTTGTGGTACCAACATGGGGGTGTGGTTATCCTTGACAATTCTTGCTAGTCACCCTCCTTTTGTAGCTTGTTCCATGTTTTGAGGCTGTACAGCACAGTATGAGGTGTAACCTGGTAGTGTTAGGGTGCTGTTGTGAGCCTTGAATCAGTTTTCTGTTACAGCACAGATATCAACATTCTCCATACTGGGTGAGTTTAGACTGCATGTATCTTGCTGTTTCGACTTCTGGCATTGGGTAGCATTACATCTAGGTTCTTATCCCTTCTGATACCTATGGAGGTAGGTTTGTGTTTTGAGCCTTACCTATTCAGGGCATGCTGTGGGTAACAACAGCCTTTGCCAGTATCCATATGGGCTGCACTGATAGGTGCACGCCAGTCCTAGCAGGTGGAGCATCATGTCATGCTCAGCATGTCATTCCAGGCTGGCACACATTGGATCCCCTTTGACAAATCATAAATGGCCATAATATTCACATAGCAAGGGGTGGCGAAAGCCACACACACTCTGGCTAGGCTAACAAATGCCCTAGGGTGGATAGCCTAGTATGAACCTATGAAGATACAAATTGTACAGGACACTAAGGATAATCCCAAGGCTTCCACAACTGATGGTAGGAACCGTGTTGGGAATTCACAGATATGCTCTGAATCACACAAATATCACAAACAACATACCAAACACACACACATATTGCCAACATACATCCTGACAGGTGCAGTGCAACCCCCCCCCAGAATGCAAAATATCTATTCCAGCAGACTGCTGGCCCCCTGACATTGCAGATGCTGAGGTAACAGCCAGCATCTACAAAGCAAAATACAGCAGCAATGGTATGAGATGGTGTCCTGGGCTGAGTCCAACATGGACTCCAAGACGAATGGAATGCCAAATCACACTACTGCTCAATGTCAGCCTTACCACAGGATATGTACCCAAAGAGCAGTGTACAACAACAGTGGTCCTTCTCAACAAAGGTGTTGCCTGAATGGATACTGAAAACTACCACCCCAGAATCCTGAGAAGCTCGGTCTGCACAGCTATGGAAAAGATCAGCATGTACCGCAGACATAAAGATATTGGGGATCTACTGACACCGGACCCTACCCAGTGTGGCTTTCTTAAGTTTAGATCCTGCCCCTAAACATGTTTGACTCATTTGAAACAGTCATTAACGTCATTGATGAGGGAAATGTGGTCCACACAGTGTAGCTGGACCTTGCAAAGGCTTCTATACAATACCCTATGTGTTCATTATAGATATGCTCACAGCTTAAATATAAACCCCTATGTCAGTAGAGGGGTTGCAAACCAGACCAAGGACAGAACAGACATGGTCAGACATGCTGCAGCCATGTCAGACTACAAACCAGATATAACTGGCATCCCACAAGGCTTGGTCCTGGAATCTCCCTCGTCTGGTATATATGTCCCATAGGTACAGGCCAACATGGAAGGACTGTGTCTGAACTTGTTTGCAGAGGACTACAAACTGCTCACCATATATGACCCTCCAGCTGACACAAGCATCCCACAAAAGGGCCACATAGAAACAGACAACTGGTGCCATAGCCATGTCAGCAAGCTAATTGCAGAAAAGTGTATAGTCAACCCCCGTGGATATACAGTAAGTGCCCACCAATTACCACATAGGTGTTAACCCATTACGTACTTAACATGTAATGAGAGACCTGGGGACACAAGGTGATAGATATCCTGCATTGGACAAACATGTGGCTGTAGTGTTCACAGAAACATACCATATACCCACCTAATCATGAAGGTTGCCAGATCTAGATAAGGGGAGGTCATTGTGGCTCTGCAGTCATCCTTCATCAGCATTACAATTGACTACAATAGCCCCTGTGGGATGTACCTCAGCGGACACCTCCATCAACTGTAAAGTCCCCAACAGTACCTCACCAGGAGTATCAAAGAGCTTGCACAGATGCCATGTGTTGCCTGATTAAACAAACTGCAGCTACACACACTGCCATACTGCCCACCCAGAGGCAAGCTGTGCCTGATGTATAAAGGCATGTCCAAGCTGGTATCAATAAACATGCTGCACCTTGTACAATCTGAATGGCAGTGAGCTATGCACATGAGAGACCTGAACCCCCCATCACTGACTTACATAGGACAAGCTGTACTGCATGATCCATAACACAGAAGCCACCCCCACCCATGAGTAAACTCCCAGTACAGGCTATCCATCGAGTCACTCATCGATTCTCCTCAAGAGGAATCTTGATGAGTGGATGGGAGATGGTAGCTTTACCCTGGGTATCACTGTTATGTCACAGGTAGACTAACCATGACATATGTCATGGCAAACTCCACTTACAATGTCTGTCGAAGGACAAACACACTCTCCGACTAGCATTAGAAATGGCCTAGGGCACATCGCTAGTGTTTGCAAATGTACACCTATGTTGTGGAATACACTACCAATGTTGGACAAGCCTGGTTTAAGTAGTTCATATCTGAACATAATGCAACATGGTCAGATGTGCACAACTGGCCCCTAACCAGGCTGTTGTGCTCACTATGGAAATGTAAAGCAGTGATAGGACTAAAGCCCAGGATACTGTCCACCACAGTCAAAGTACTGAACCAGTACACTATACAGTACTACAGTGTTAGGTCAGTGAGAAAGGATGTTGGCAACTGTATGCAAAGTATCCCATGCAAACCCTGCAGGCACAGTATAATCCCTGTTGTGTTCACACACAAAGCAGTTGGACAGTAACTACACAACATGACACACAACACACAACCATAAACAGGAGATATTTGTTGAAGTTCACATTCATCCACAAATGTGGTGGGCTGCAGAGTTCAAGATATGGAAAGCTCACACTGGGCATACTCACACACTTTGATAAATGAGACATATGTCAGACAACATGCTATGGGTAGGCTGAACTGGGCATGCTCACACACTTAGGCCAAATCTCAGTTTAGCAGTTGGCCACACATATCTGGTATTTGTACGTGTTATTCCAGGAACCAACCACATTACAGCAATCTGCCCAGTGCGCACAGTTAAATGACCACAAAGACATACGTGATATAGTGGATCCCTCCCATATGCAAACATCTTCCACAGATACACAAGTTGTTCATACAAACAGGGAATGCTATGGCAATAAAGACCTGCAAACAGTCTATCAGCAACAAATAATGTGCATTTGACAATTAAACATATGAGTGTAGAGGTCAACACTAGGCTGTTTGCCCTAGGGAATGACAGCTTAGCCAGAGTGTGCTTGGCATCTGCCTCCCCACAGGATGCACATTCCCCTTTCTAAACACTGATGATGTCAGCACCCTATAAGTACAGCAGGAGAAGGGAAGCCTCCCAGTAATGTGAATAGCGCGCTCTGCTAATGTGTCCATCTCAAGTGTCATAACATAGTTAGGTAGGGGCTTGAATCCTGCAAATGCTCAGTGTGGGTGTGTGTGAGTGGGGTTGGTGTGTGTGCAAGTCTGTCTGAGGGAAATGTCCCTTTTGGCAACTGAGAAAACACACTACAGGAAGCACATTCCCCTTTCTAAACACTGATGATGTCAGCACCCTATAAGTACAGCAGGAGAAGGGAAACCTCCCAGTAATGCGAATAGCGCACTCCGCTAATGCGTCAGTCTCAAGTGTCATAACATAGTTAGGTAGAAGTTTGAATCCTGCAAATGCTCAGTGTGTGTGTGGGTGTGTGTGGGGTTGGTGTATGTGCAAGTCTGTGGGAGGGAAATGTCCCTTTTGGCAACTGGGAAAACACACTACAGGATGCACATTCCCCTTTCTAAACACTGATGATGTCAGCACCCTATAAGTACAGCAGGAGAAGGGAAACCTCCCAGTAATGTGAATAGTGCACTCCGCTAATGCATCCGTCTCAAGTGTCATAACATAGTTAGGTAGGGGGTTGAATCCTGCAAATGCTCAGTGTGTGAGTGGTGTTGGTGTGTGTGCAAGTCGGTGTGAAGGAAATGTTCCTTTTGGCAACTGGGAAAACATACTACAGGATGCACATTCCCCTTTCTAAACACTGATGATGTCAGCACCCTACAAGTACAGCAGGAGAAGGTATGTGGCATGGACAATGACTGAGTCATATGTGTCCATGCCTCTGACTGACCTGTATGCTTGCGTTATCTGGTGGACCATAGTGCCCCACGGGCATATCACTGTGACCTTCACCTTGTCCAGCCTGGTGAGCATGACCACACTGTACCTGGCAATAAAGGTAGCTAACACAACTGTGGCAGGTGTGTTGTCTAGCCGTACAGGCTGTGACTGTTTGGCACACAGGATTTGTGTGCTATGTGTTATGTGTTATGTGTTCGGGCATAACGTATGTCTGTGTGCCAGCTGCAGAGGTGTGTGCCGCTCAGGCAGGATGCTATTCTAAGGCTCCACGAATGGCCCAGTGTGTACACGTGCTTGTATTGCTGTCAGTGTAGGTCTACATCAGACTGGTATTGTAGTCACTGTAGTATTGCATGCCACCTGACAGGTTATGCCAGTACTGGGTTCAGAGTGCTTAGTCCCCAGTTTGGCTATGTGGTTCCATCTCATACATGTATTGTACGTCCATGTGTAGGGGAGAGGGTTGACTGTGTACATGTGGCAGCTGTGACATTGCCACATGACCCACATATTCCACAACTGTACCATAGAGGTGACTGACAACTGACCTTTGCACATGCTACCATAGTATTGTGATTGCCATGGTGATTAACAGCACATAGGGCCAATGGGGAACAAGGTACATAGGTTCATAGGTTCATAGCTTCATACTAGGCTATCTGCCCTAGGGCATTTAAGAACCTAGCCAGAATGTGTTTGGCTGTTGCCATCCATTGTAAATATATCTTGCCATGCCCTTTTCCGAGGTTAGTATACTGTGCCTCTGTCTAACAGTGACACAGAAGTGATACCCGGGGTAAACCGACAATGTCCCATCCACTCATCAAGATTCCTCTTGAAGAGAGTCAATGAGGGACTCTGCCTAACCTGGACTGGGATTTTATTCCAGAGTGAAGTGAACCTCTGGGTTATGAATCTGTCCCTCCAGCATGTCCTATTTATTTCAGTGCTGAGATTTAGGTCTCTCAAGCGTGTAGCCCGATGGGATTTGGATATTCTCAGGTGCAGCATGCCCATTAATTCCGGGTTTGACATGGCGTTATACATTAGGCACAGATCGCCTCTGAACAGGTGGTATGTCACTGAGTAGAGCTGGGGTTTCTTTAACTGGTCAGCATATGGCATCTGTTTGAGCCCTTTGATCCTCTTGGTGAGGTACTTGTGGGGTCTTTCCAGTTGCTGCAGGTGTCTGGTAAGGTACATCCCAACAGGGGGATTGTACTCAATTTTGGGCCTGATGAGGGATGAGTAAAGAGGCACGATATCCTCCCCTGATGTAGATGTGAATCCCTTCATGATGGGGTGGGCTATATACAATGCCTTTCTAACCACTTTGGCCACGTGATTGTCAAATGAGAGATTGCTATCAACTTGGGTCCCCAGGTCCCTAATTACTACTTCTGTACGTAATGGAGTACCACCTATGTGGTACTTTGTGGGCACTTTGTTTTTGCCAAAGGGATGACTATACACATTTTTGCATTCAGCTGGAGGCCATGGCTCTGGCACAAGTTGTCTGTTTCTATGAGGCCCCTTTGGAAGATGCTTGTGTCGACTGGAGAGTCGATTATGGCGGCCAGTTTGCAGTCATCTGCATATTTGGTCAGCCACAGTCCTTCCGTGTTGGCCTGTACCTCCGATAAATATATACCAAACAAGAGAGGTCCCAGGACTGAGCCTTGTGGGATACAACTTGTAACTGGTTTGGAGTCTGGCATGGCTCCAGCAGTTCTAACCATGTGGGTTCTGTCCTTGAGCCAGTGTGCAATCCATATAGTGACATAGGAGCTCATATTTAAGCTGGTGAGCTTCTCTAGAATGCCCGAGTGGGGTATTTTTTTGAAGGCTTTTGCGAGGTCCAGGTAGGCTGTGTGGACCACCTTCCCCTCGTCAATGGCCTTGGTGACTGTTTCAAAGAAATCAACCAGGTTTGAGAGGCAGGATCTGCCCTTAACAAAGCCAAACTGGATATGAACCAGTGTCTGTAGGTCCCCAATATCTATATTTATGTGGTCAATGATGATCCTTTCCATAGCTCTGCAGACCAAGCTAGTGTGGCTTATGGGGCAGTAGTGTCCAGGATCCGTTGAGGCACCACCTTTCTGTAGAGGGACCACTGTTGCTGTACGCCACACTTTGGACACATATCCTGTAGTAAGGCTGGGATTGAACAGTAGTTTTATGTTTGGTTGTAGCACGTCTTGGAGGTCATATAGGACACAGCCCGGGACACTGTCTGGTCCCGTTGATGCAGTGTGTATTGCTTTAGAGAGGGCGGCTCTTACCTGAGCATCTGAGATGTCAGGGGGGCAGCACTCTGCTGGGATACATATTTGCCCTTTCGGTGTGGAGGGGTGAGAAGTTTGCACTGAACCTGTCAGCTAGAATGTTGGCAATGTCTGTGGGTTTGGTGTTTCTATTGACATTTTGGACTACCTCTGAGCATATCTGGGAATTTCCACCCACGTTCCTAACATAACTAAAGAAAGCCTTGTGATTATCCTTAGTGTCCTGTGCAATTTCTCTCGAAGCTGGCCTTAGGCAATCTTATGAGTGCCTGTAGTTATTTGCTAATACTGATCAGTGATGCCTTCCCTTTTTGGGATTTTGCTGTATCATTTAGTAGCTTCCTCCTATTGTGTAGTTTGTTTATGGCTGGGGTCCACCAGACAGGACGTCTGCCTTTGAAGGATTGGGTCTTGGTTTTATTCGGGATCACATGACCCATGCATTCCTGAAGGTGTCCATAGAATGCATTTATAGAGGAATCTGCGGTCTGGTCTGTAGTTTCCACAGGCCCGGGGGCTTTGAAGGTTTCCACCTCAGTTTTGAGGAGTGTGAATTTGCTTTAGAGAAATTGTTCACTGTGGTGTTCTGGGCAGGGGGTGGGGTCGGGATGTGAATATCCAGTGAGATTAGTTTATGGTCCGATCTTACCAGTGAGGGATACACTTCTGGTCTGGAGCATAGAGTCCCCATGTTGGTGATGATCAGGTCCAGTATGTTTCACCTTCTTGTGGGAGTGGTAACAAGTTGTTCCATAGCATTTGAGCTCATATATTCTAGGAATCTTTGGCCTAGGGTGTTGGAGCTAGAGTCATGCTCCCAGTCCATGTTTGGGTAGTTGACGTTGCCCAATATAATGGTGTTTGGAGAGACCTTCATATTTCCACTGTTCACAGGACGGCCGAGTGCAGTTCTTGGGTTTGGGAGGGTGGTCTGTAGCAGGCTATAACCTGGAAGGCAGTTTCACCCATTGTTAGTTGCACATGGATAGTCTCTGATGCTTGGTGCTTTGCCACCAACCTGGAGTTGTGGGTATCTTTGATGAATATCAATACTCCCCCTCCATTTGTGGTTCTTCCAAGTTTTGGGGCTGAAAAGCATGGTATGAGGTATAACCTGGTAGTGCTGGGGTGCTCTCGGTAGCCCTGAACCAGGCATCTGTTACTGCACAGATATTGATGTTATCCATGCCAAGGAGAGTTTTGGGTGCATGCATTTTGAGGTTTAGACTTCTGGCGTTGGGTAGCATTACTCTTAGTTTCTTATCCCTTGTGATACCGATGAAGGTGGGTTTGTCATTTGAGCCTTGCCTAACATAGGCACTATGGGGGTAGCAAGAGCCTTTGCCAATATCTGAAAGCCCAGGGGTGACAGGTGCAAGCCGTCCCTAGTGAAGCAGGTGGTTGAACAGAAGATGAATATGTGAGGGTGTAGTGCCTGTGATTAGTTAGCAGTAGCATATATGACTGCTCACGTGGACAAATGCCAGGTAAGTCATATGCAATGTGTCACAGGCAACGTACATGTGAACAGGACAAACAGTGACATTCTGTCAAGTGAGACATGGACATACATATAGTAAGCTATACAGATGTCACTAGGAGTCCACAGAAGCTCTGTAACTATGAATTGCAGGTGGGATCAGTATTCCAGGGTAATTGCAAGCAAACATGCATGCAAACAAAGCTACAGTAAGCAGGGCTGCATGTAGTCCATTGTACAACAAACAAGCTGTACCACTTCCAGTAGGTAACACTGCAAATATGCAGGCACTATGCACATGTACATGGAAATACACAGGTCAGATGGCTAAGGTCCAGTCTCAGCGCACACAAGTGTACAGACCATGTACTGTCAGGATGTACAGTAACTGGATGGAAACCCATGTGCTCATACCTGCAGTAATACACATGTCAAATAACAGACACTGAGCCTTCACACAGTGGTTCCATACGTAGTAGGATGTGTGCTACCTGGCCTGCCTCCACAGTATCCCTGACATGTATGGGGACTCTCCCTCCTGTGACAGTTAGTTTTGTGTGTTGGGGCTGTCTAGGATGGTATGAGATGTGAGCTTGCAGTGCTAGGGTGCTCCTGTGTGTCCTGTACCAGTCGTGTAGTACTGCACACATATCAACATCCTCAAACATCCGCATTGCAGAGTCCAGTGTGGGCAACATGCCACTTGCAGTTTACATGTCCATCATTGCGTATTAATACATTCATTACCTTATCCCCTGTGCTACCTATGTATGTAGCCTTCTGTTGACATCCTTACCACCAGTATGCCAACATGTGCAGATGATAAACTATGGTACTTACCATGGGTGTAGACAACAGTACATGACAATCACACCCTTACTGCATCAGGCATGCTGTGATTTACCCACAATTAATTCAGCACACAGTACTGTTAACAACATGATACTATTATTACACGTCTATGTAGTCACCCTGTGCATCAGCAATATGTTAACCTGTACCTGCACTGATGTTACAGATTGCAGGAGGTGGCACAGTTTCATCATATGCACAGGGTGTGAACTTGGTATGCCTGAGTCAGCCACCGATACCACCGATTGACATGTATGTGTATGTGTGTTGGTGAGGGACAGCAGTACAAGGTGGGGCAATGTTGATGGAGTGTGTGCATGTATGCGGTAGCCCTAGGTGTTGTCAATTCACATGTGTGTATGGATGCACACAGTTCCACCTCATGGCTGCCATATACTGGTGTTTGTGGACAGCCACAGACTGTACCTGCCAGGTCATACAGATCAGTGTCTCCGGCCACGGACACAGTACCTGTGCCTTGCAGGGGTGCTACGGACCGTATCCGGTACCAACCCAGACTGGGTACTGTCATCAGAAGCAGGTGTTCATTGACTGGACACAGATCCCTGTCAGGCCTGGCCAGAGCCATGTACACGTGGTCTCCTGGGGTGGTCTGACAGCACAGACCCAGCATTGCTGGGGCTGCTGCTGGCACTATGGGGGTGGCCACAGCCCTGTTGTCGTCCGTGACGACAGCAAGCTGCTGCTGTTGCTGGCATATGCCCACGTTGACGCCTCAATCGTCCACCATCGCCCTGGCTCATGGACATGTAGTTGTGGAACCGGTCTAATATGTCCCCACAACGTCTGTCTGACAGCGGTGAAATTACGGATGGCAGCCACAATGTCATGCATACTGTCAGTCATGGCTGTGCGACATGCTGTCAGCTCCCTCAGACCCTGTCTGGTGTACTGTTCCATACGTGACTGTGCCTGCACGACAGCCCGAAACATAGCTGAGGTTGTAAGACCTCTGTGGGCACGTCTGACAGGGGCAGTATGCCCATGGATGCTCCCACGAGAACCCCTGGACATCTGTCTGTGTGGTACCATCTCTTGGCCATGCCCATGGCTGCTGTGTGGGGAGGCATGTGCCACAGATACCACATTACCCTGGTCAATGCCCACTGTATGCTGTCCATCACCTAGGGACATTGGTGACAAAGGGTGTATTGGCAGGATAACTGTGCGCACTGATAGGGTCGACAGCTGTGTACTGTCAATCGGCTGACCAATGGCGGACCCTGGCATACCTTCCTGTGCCGTTACGCAGATGTCATCATTATCAGTACCCATGGCACCTGATTCAGGTTCCCTGCTGCATGACACCAGAGCAGCACCAGAACCTGTGGGAGGGAAACAGGAAACACAGTTTACAATGTTTACACATTACCAGTGATTCACACATCCACACATGCACAGGTCCAGACATGCACACATGCACAGGTGCACACATGCACACATGCACACGTGCACACATGCACAGGTGCACACATGCACACATGCGCAGGTGCACAGGTGCACACGTGCACACATGCACACATGCACACTTGCACAGGTGCACACATGCACACATGCGCATGTACACATGCACACAGTTGCACACAATTGTACACTACTCAGTATATGTGATATCAACACACAGACACAGACACACCTACATGCATACAAAGAGCACTACTAAGTGAGCCTAATATTATTACTATTACTATCAAGACTATTACAGGTATTGTTAATACACACTCACCAGCATGGATAGGCTGCATTGTTGTTACACCAGAGGGACCTGCAGACGTGAAGAAACTAATATCAGTGGGCACAACTGTGCCATTGTTACTGAGTATGATACAGGTCAGTAGTACAACAGTCGCCTTTCACAGGTCAGCTGCTAATATGGAGGATATCACACTTGCACATTAAATACTATGGTGACAGCTACAAACCAAGGACACACCTCACACATGCATTAACTACCAGTGTACACAACAGTCAACTATACATATGGCATATTACCTTCACGCTCACTGTCTTGCTGCTGCATGGCTCCAGCCTCCATCATAATGCATGTCTGCTGATGTTGTTGTTGCTGGCGGACTGGAGCCACTACACTCATGAGTAGTCCCTCCAGTCTGGTGAGTGGGGGATGTGTAGCCACCCCACCACCTGTGGCGACCTGTTGCCTGTGGATATCCGATGCACGCTGACGGACATTTCTGATTAAATCACTGCAGTGATGTCGTACCTGCTCGTATGTCCTATTATGCGTGCCTATGTCATTTTCCTGATGGACCAGGTCTTGCCACAGTGCAGCCCTCTCCTGCTGATTTTGGCTGGTGCGGGAAAAGAGTATTGCATAATGCCACACCAGGCTCTGATGCATCTCCTCATCCTCAGCTGTGGAGTAAGCGGGATTCCACGGGTGAGCCATGTACCTGAAAAAGAAAATAACCTGACATCAGCAATATATGTGAGCAGAATTTGGCACACATACTACACATGCTACTCGACTGTTATGATACAACATATCTCACATATATAGCATATGTCTGTCTATTGGTGGATACACATGTAAATGGCCAGGTATCAGTGCTCAGCCAGCAACTGTGCAACAGTACCTGGCACACTCCATACGACATACTACCAAACCCCAGCAGTCAGAACACTGATTCAGGTCCAGAGCACCTCCTCACTCTGGGGGTTTGTATCTAGGTACTGTATGGCCTACATAATCAACTACTGTGAGCTGACCACACACTGATTGCCCTGGATATACATATCCCACCTCCACCACCAGCACAAACGACTATAGTGAATAACATTGCAGATGCAAACTTTACACTTTGGAACAGTGACATGGTATCCTTTCAGCCCACTGGGCCAGTGGCAGATACAACCCACAATGCTGACCCCTACACAAATGCTTTCTACAGACACCTCCGAGAATGCATGGATCATGCAATCCCATATATGACCAAGACACTCTCCACAAAGGGACAGCATCCTGTCTGGTGGACCCCAGCCATAGACAGATTGTATTACAAAAGATGGAAGCTACTGCAAGACAGAGCATAATTCCATAAAGGGAAGGCATGTCTGAGCAGCATTAGTAAGGATCTATTTTCCATCATACAAACATCCATGGGCAACTTTGAGAGGGAAATCAAGAAGGACACTACAGATAACCAGAAGGCCTTCTTCAGTTATGTTAGCAACCTGGTCAGAATCCATCCTCTATGCCCATAGTTAGTACACAACAACAAATATTTCACTGAAACCACAGATATTGACAACATTGTGGCAGACAGGTTCAGTGCAGGTGTCACCCCGCCCTCTCCCCCAAAATAAGACATAGTTATCCCAGCTGACTGTAACCTCCCTGTCATCACAGATGTCCAGGTGGGAGCCGCCCTCATAAAAGCAGAATACACAACATGACTGGGACCTGATGGTATCCCCAGTTGCATGCTACATAAACTCTGACAGGAGCTAAACACACATATAAAAGTGCTATGTAACACTAGCCTGACTACAGGATATGTACCTGTACACTGGTGCACAGCAGCAGTGGTTCCACTCCACGAAGGAGGCACCTCAACATACCAATACAATACAACACAATACATTACATTACAATACAATACTATACAATATGCTATTGCCCTTGGGACTACAGCAGCATACTGTTCTGCTACCCTGACCATTGTGACACATGTGGTGTGATGGTACCTGCTGCTGTCACACAGTTACACAGGGTGACTCATATGGCATATTACCTATCTGACTAACATTCAGCAGGGGTATGTGTGACATGTACTCATGGGGAGTCTTGCTTCTTAACACTGTGTGGTTTATTGCAGGGTATGTCTTATCTGTGGGTAGGAACTTTTACCTACACATGTGCTCTCTATTGCAGTGGCATGGATGACACACAGCAGTCATTTAGGTTGTGGATGGTGTGAGGTGTTACTATGGTTGTTGGACATCTGTCATGGGTGTGACTTACGTATGTAAATCTGGGAGTGGTAACCTCTATGTGGGTAGTATGTGTGTACTCTGTGGTGTTGTCAGTCACTGTGCATTGGTAATGTGTTTGAGTGCATTGTCACAGTGTTGTACATGTCACTGTGTCCTTCTCCATATCTGTAGCTGTCATGTGAGGTCCATACCATGGCATCCATTATGTGGTGTGGGGGGGTACACCGACCTACATGTCCATAGCTGACACACCATGTCTGCTGACACATACCATGTGCAGGTATTCCAGGAATAGTGTGCCACTGTGAATATCAATGGGGGCACTATTGTACACATTTATGACCCTGTTCACCCCTGACACATGCAGTGATGGGCAGCCAATCACATATCTGGTGGTTACTGGTGTAGGTGATTTGAAATGGGGTATGGTACTCCGGTTTTGACACTGGTGTTCTCTCCATGCCTTTGTCACCAGGCACCTATTGCAATACATCTGTACACATGTGCCTCACTCAGAATATATATACATCTCTCTCTCTCTCTCTCTCTCTACATATACATATATATATATATATATATATATATATATATATATATATATATATATGTATATATATATATATATATATATATATATATATATATATATATATATATATGTCTGTATACATATACACATATATATATTGATGTACATATATTGCTATAGATATGGAGGGGGACACAGGGGTGAGAGTGACAGAGGGGGTGGGACAGGGGGTGTTGAGGTCGTCATATACAGTCATACCTGTAGATAGTCAGATCAGTCTGTCTATGTATATGTATCTACATATATCTATATCTGTATGTGTGCATTACATATATATGTTTGTACATATTCTATCTATCTACATCTGTCTATGTATTCCTACATCTCTCTCTATGTATGTATGTATACATATATGCATATCATATATATATATATATATATATATATATATATATATATATATATTTATATATATATATATATATATGTATATATATATCTATACATGCATATTTTGACATACATACATATCCATATGATTGACAGGTATATCAACATGTTTGTCTACCATACTGTATACACACACTAACATACTGCTAAACATACATAACTGTGAAACCTACTTTGTACATTGTACTACAACCTACAGTCAACCTACAATGATATGTGCACATAGATGCTCTCACATACAAATGTATGTACAGCCTTCACTGATAGTTGCTGTATGTCCCCTGCCCTTTACACATCTTCATATACATATGGATACAGACTAATGACACATATGGAGGGTTCACAGTATGTAGACCTTTATAGTATTACTTTACATTACCTGTGTTTGTCACAGCTGCTTGTGTTGCCATCTGGTTTTCTGTCCTGCTGCTCCACTTGCCAGTTGTCAGCTTTCAGGTGGCTTTTGCTGAACAGTTTTGTTTGTGTCTGCTTAATTTCAATTTTCTCTCTCTGTCTCTGTCTCTGTCTCTGTCTCTGTCTCTGTCTCTCTCTCTCTCTCTCTCTGTCTGTCTGTCTGTCTCTCACGTCCTCCTCAGGGTGCAATGAAAGTATTGCATGTGTGGACTGGGAGTACAGCATACTTTTGTAGGTATCTGCATATGCCCATGTGATGGCCTCTGCACCAATTGTTAGCCAGCATTTGCTAATTGCATACAGCCAGTTGTGTACTGATTGCAGTTCTTACTGTGATTTCAGAACAGTGCTATAAAAAGGTATGTGAAATGGGCATAGCCCTTTCAGATTTTAAGGGCAGGGACCTTGCTGGTATGCTGTGGACAATGTTCTGTGAGTCTAAAGGTTGGTATCTCTCTCATATTTCCAGCTGTGTTGTAGATTAACATTCCTCCATTCATTTCTCCAGTTTCCTGTACTAACTGTGTATGTACACTGACACCTACAACTACTACTACTGTTAATGTGTGTGTGTGTGCTTTCCTTTCACTTTTGCTTGCACTTTGTTGCCAAGGCTTCAATATTTGCCCTTTACAGTCACTACTTGTATGCCTGCTAGATGTCCTGACTGTAGTGTGCTGCTGTAGCTTTCCTATTTTCCATGTACATTCACACCTTGGAATGCTTGCTATATCTGCTAAGGTGTTATAGTATGCAGTGTGGTCTGGCCATGGTGTGGGCCTTGACATCTATTAGGGTATTTGAGTATGCTGCTGAGCAGGCCCCAAAGACTCACAGGATCATTTGTTATCTGCCTCATGGAATAGTGCATATCAGTGGGGTACACCCATTAAATTGTCTGGTATGCTGCAGTTGTGACTGTGGGGTAGCATGAGCATATGTATTACTACACTTATTCTGCCATGCAAGTGGTGAATACTTTCAGGACTCCATAGTTAGCATTGCATGTGCTGTTACACCTTTCTGCCTACTGTTTGTACATTTCACATGGAGTCTGTGGGGCATCCCTGTAAGTCATTCACTGTTGCTATGTCTAGGCTCTTAACTATTCAAATATGGTGGTGTCAGACCTCTCATGTGTACAAATATTTGCAGGTTGTCCACATTTCTGCTTCATATTTTGGTCAATATCTCATGCACAGCTTTTTCTGGCAAATCACTCTGGGCTCAAGTCAGAATATAGTGACAAACATTCAAGTTTCATACTTCATACCCTTTCAAACATCCCACAAAATGCAGACCCTGTTACTCTCTGAACTGTCTGTGTTTGTTGTAACATTATTTGTAATGTGTCCCTGGTTTTGGGCCTTTGCTCCACATATTTTATTAGTTGGTCCAGATGTGTTCCTGTAAGAGCTTGTGGGGTACGGGCAGTGATTATCCTGCTGTGATTATGTGTGTGGCTTGGCAGGTGCTACAGTGACATTATTACCTACTAGCTACCAACTAGCATGGCTGTTTCTGTTCACACACTACTATTATGGAAATCCACTAGTTTTGACAGTAATTCTAAATGACATGCTTTGTGTACTACACATCCTATATTCCCTTTACATTCATTCCTACTATTACATGATATATTTATTTTAGCACAATGTTCTTGTATAACAGTCATGGCTTAGTGGTAAGTCATGCAGACTACTGTTTCCAAGGTCCTGGGTTCTGGACTGACAGTGGGATTTTATTTTGCTTTTGAACTGACTACAGGTCCTGTCAATCAGAATGACTAAGGCACTTTTAAGCAGTTGTAACTGGGTTAGCGCTGGTTTGCGCGGAGCTCACACATTCGCACTGGTGTTTAGCTCTGCGCACACACGCGCACACCCGCTTACAACCGCTTAAACCTGCTTACTCTTGTGCACACCTGCGCTATTTTCTTTGAAAGAAATGAAAATGGGGAGACACAAAAGTGGTGAAAAAGGGGTCACAAAGAGGGTAAGACAGTAAGTGGGTTTTGCAGGAGGGATGTAGGTAATGCCCATAGCTGCCCATTTCTTCATCAGCAACAGCTGTGCATATGTTTGTAATTTGGTGTGACATTTGATACCTTCCACCCCTGAGAGAGGTGTAAGGACAACAATAATACTTGTTGTACAGCCAATTGTAATTGATAGTTTCCATGTCTGGTAGACATATGTGCAGAATGGGCAGCTATGTATGGGGTGTCATTTTTTGTGGGTACAGAGTGCCCTTTTTTTTTCAGGTGAGAGTGGTATGTCAGGTGAAGGAAGTCGGTATAGCTGGAGAGGTAGGTTGGGTAGGTCAACAGACAAGACAAACAAGATGCATACAGGGGCGGTGTATGACACATGTGGGGGGGGTTACACAATTGATGGGGACAGAGGTTTGGATATCCAGAGCCCATGAGCCCACAGATGGCAACAGTGGAACTGATATCCCCACCCATGGGCATTTGCCACTGTTCCTTCACTGCCCAGGACGGGGCTGTGCTGGGAGCTGTGTAGGCCGGGCAACAGACATGCCTGTAAGTTGTGCCACCTGTGCCTCAAGGTGGCGTAGGGGCTCAAGAACAGAGTCCCGGATCTCCCTACGCACCACAGTCCGGACACTATGGAGGGTGAGTGGTGGTTCTCCTCCGGCCACACTTGCAGAGGGGGGACGGGCCCCATCCCCTGCAGCACTTACACCTGCAGGTGGCACAGGGCTACCGGAGGAGGGTCCAGACTGGGCACTAGTGCCAGGTGCACTTGCCAGCTGAGGTGGGAGAGGTGGGTCCACTGGAACCCGCCTTCCCTGTCTTTCTATGTTTTGCATTATGTCATGACAGTTTGGGTTAGTAACATACAATACCATTTGCAATTAGTTGTAACAGCATGCATTAGTATTCCCATTAACCAAACACCCAGATATTCACACCATTGAACAGCAAGCATAACACATGCATAATTTGAACAGCAATACACAGTCCAACAACATGCAGGGTTGATTGATGGCAACAGGCCATCAGGTTTGGATGTATGAACAGGGCAGATGCATCAACGGACATGCAAATATCTATGACCCATCAGTACAAATGTCCAGGGATGTTAATTGTGATTGCACATACCATTTTCTTGTGGAATGGATTATATGTGGTTATAGGGTGGGGTGAAGAAAATATTATTAACACCTTAGAATACCAATATATATGCTGTACATTTCTAATAGCTACAGATATATACACACTACTGTTCTAACTACAGTTTCCTATATGATAACTACTTCAATTTGGTGATAGGACTGTTACTGCTACATTAATATACATTTTATTGTTATTCATGCACGTTCATATCTGGCTTTGTTCAGCTATATCATCCTGCTACATTTGCTTTATATAGCTATAGACAACTGTGGATGTTTGATATTTCAGACAATCATACTATCTGCATATTGCAGACTGAGAGCAACATATCCAGATTTTGTGATACACATTCCAGCTGCAGCAACACTTTGGAAACATTTCGCAGTTTGGTTCTACTTGTCACATTCATTTCATTCTGTACTGACTGCAGTATACTTTATACAGGGGTTATTACTACTTTATTGGTGGATTCATAACTCTTTCTCACACCCTCTCACTTGTTTTCATTTTACTATTCAGTATGGTACTTACTTCTAGGCTTTATTGACATGTTTTACCTGTAGTTATTACAATCCTTTCCAGCAGTCTCACTTCTGTCATGTTTCAGTATTTCAACAGGGATATATTTCACACATGTGAGTTGCTCATCTTCTGCAGCTGTACTTTTCAGCCTGCTGCAGGTTGTGCACTATGATATTATAGGTGGGGCATCTTTATTTCAGACTTTATTTCAGACATTTTCATTTTTCTGTTTGGATTTCAGACTGCAACACACTTTTGTAATCAAGCAATACTTGCAAACACTTTTACACTGTTACTTGCACATTTTATTACTTAGTGACTACACTGCACTCTTTTGCTAACTGTCATACTTTTATATTTCTTTACAGTTACTGGGAGTGGATTACTGACCTGCCTGGTGGCGCAGCCACACCAGCCTATCACCATAGGCTCTGCGGTTCGCAGAACGGACACATGCAGCTGTAATATAAATGAAGTAATATTGGAATACACATCTCCATAATATCAGCTAATTTAATTTCTTACATACATAATTAAATGTAACTTACTCAGTAGTGGGCGTTGGGCATTTGCCGGGCCTCCTGGATCCAAAGGTTCAATTGGTCCTGCTTGCATCTCTTCAGGTCCGCATGGTGGTGACGGACCTGCTCACCAGTCCTTGGAATCCCTGTGGCACTTGTAAGATCATGAGCCAACCGGTCCCATGCCTCAGCCCTATATGCTCCCCACAGGACCTGGCCCTGCATGAGTTGGGCCTCATGATTGTGGACTAGGAGCCAGACCATGTATCTGGACTCCTCAATGCCCCACCTCTGTGCTCCAAAGCAACTACCCTCACCTACACCTGACATTCTGGCTGCAAGTCAGTTCTACAATCGTTTATGCTGTGTATTCCCACCTATGGGGCTTATATATGCCGTTTTCCCCACACTTATCTGTGATTGGCCATTTTGGAATTGTATCCACTTCACAAAACCTGCTTTGTCATGCTCCACTTTCTATTCATTCCTATATATTTGCTATTACTGCATTTGAGTACAGCTGTCGTAGATTAGTGGTTCAGTACCTTGACTATGGTGCATGGTATCCTGGGTTCGAACCTGGCCACTGCTTTTTATATTTTATGACTGTCTGGACAGGCTAGGGGGTGTGTCTGTGTAAAGGCAGTTTTGTTACAGCTTGCTCAACGTTGCCCGTCGGTTAGCTTGTTGGCGCGGTGCGCTGGCTTACGCCTTATTTGGCTGTCAGCACGCATAGTACACTCATCTCAGCTAGGGGCACACAGTTTCAGCATGTGAAACCACTGCTCACCTATGGGCACTCATTTTGCACCTGTTAAACCACTGCTCACCTACAGGCAGATGCACTCACCTTGTTAAACTGTAGCTCAGCTATAGGCACATCTGGCATTTTTTTATTGTTTTGTTACCTCACATTTCTTCAAAATAAATGGACTAGTTCATTACATTTTACATAAAATGTGATTTTATATGTGTACATGTTTGTCAGGGACTTGTTTCATGCTTATTTTGCTAAAAATAAAAGTTGGTGTTGTGGGGGCTCGAACCATGAATGCCTGCTCTTCAGCTGACGTCTCTACCGCTACGCTATTGCTTCTTGGCTTACTTTGCATATTTAGTTCTTATATGCTTTCCCACTGACTGCTAACTGTAGCTGCGCTACGGGCACGCCTCACAAACGAGCGTACTCATGGTTAAACATCTTTACAATTTAAAAAAAATATATCACATGTTCATTTATATATTTTCTGTTCATAGTCTGTGGGGGCATGTGTTTATTCACATTTCCGTGGACTCTGTCGTGGGTGTTTACTTTGGGCACTTTTACTCTTCTGGGGGTGTGTCCGCTTGCAGGGCTCGGCCTACGGACACGCCCCCCCCTACTGTCTTACACGGACTGTGTTAGACTTAGGTGTGATTCAGCATGCTCTCATGAATATGCAGAGCATGCTGACATCAGTCCGTTTAACTGCAGCCTCCGTGTAAGAGTTATAACTCTTACATGAAGGCTTCGTGAATCCTGCCCCTAGTCAATTACACAGGATGGCTGGAGTGTATTTTAATGAGAAGCTCATTGTACAAGAAAAGTGACAGTCATTAGTACCATGACAGATAAGTAACAGTACTGCACTTAACTGATGGATCGTGATGGAACACCAGAAGGGTATGGGTTTGAGTCTTACTTGAACTGCTTGTGTTCAATTTTCCGAAGTAGTTATCACACAAGATAAGGCTCTGAGCTGATAGTAAGCTACATCATTCAGTCCTGTGTTTGATTTGCTCAACCTCCATTTGCCTACTGTGTGACCCTGAGCAAGTCACATAACTAGAAAGTAAGCACTAGCAGCAGATTGAACATCGGGTTAGGTTCATCAGTAGTATTCTGGGCATATGCCAAGTAACTACCTAGGAACTTTATGATCTTGACTGTTTTCTATAGTTATATGATTTCAGACTTTTTGCTGAGTTTAGTTCTATTTGGAATTGTTTCTATAAAAGCATTTTGCAAGTATTTCTTCAAGTACAGCAAACTGAATTTGAATTGATGATTCTTGACAGCTATTGATGACATATTTAACATCAAGTTTACACACAGCATTTTGTGACTGGCTTAGGGTGGGGAGGTAAGTCACAAGTTTATCTGTATACTATAAATTCTTGTTTAGCAATATTCTTCAAGGTTCATACTGAGTGCTGACAGGTTTGGGAAGTTAACTAATGCTAACAGAGCTGAGCACTGTGTCCACACATATAAGGATCCTAGCACAGAGCATCTTCACTTACAGTACGCTTGTCCTAACAAACTTAACATTTGTCTTGCACTTAACAACAGCCTTTTTTCAGCAGTTGCTATTACATCCTTGTTATGTGTAATGCAAGCACTACTGAAGGCAAACTGACTTATTCTCACAATAGCCACAAGGTGGCACATCTGTATTACTGTCACAGATCTTTCTTACCAGTCTGGAAGTTGCCACGTTAATAGTTTTTGCTGATATAAAGACTTTTCTTACAAAAAAAATATATATATATATATTAGAAACATTGGTGCATTGGTGTGTAAATTGCTATAAGGCATGGGAAGGCAACAAGTTACAGTCAAAACAGTTTGCCAGTACACATGGAATTAATATATTTATTTATTTTTATTTTACATTAGTTTACTCGGAAAATCCGACTGGACACGCATCCTTTTTCAGAGGAGGCAGGGGGAGAAAAGCTCCACATAGAAGTTTACATACATCACAAAGAATTGTACACATTTGCATGTAAAACATAGATTGACAGTATTATGTACATATTCATGCATACAAACTTCATATGCAGTATATTAAACATCCATACAAAGTGAGAGTGTGTTATATATTTCCTGTTTTAAAGTCAATAGATGGCATCTACATTGTCATAAAAAGAGGATCAGACTGCATATTTCTAATACTTGTACCTCAGCATGAAAGTTTGAAACACCTGTTTTATGTTGATTAAGAAAACACCTAACCTAGAATGGTGCAAGAGCATACCCTAGATTTAGATAAGTGGGTTTTTAGTATTTTTTTTTTAAATTGAGGTAGGTTAGTAGTAGTTATTATATCTATAGACAATGTGTTCCATATTTTAGCTATACAGTTGAAGTGTGAGTATTATTTTGCTTTTTAAAAAGAACAGTAATGTGCAATGCAGCTTTGACTGTCAGTAATGGTCTGTTGTGTATGTTTTACTGTTTACAAGCAACCTAATCTTACAGACAGACATACAGATATACAGACCCACACACAAGCTCGCACACACACATGCACACAGGTGCACCCACTCACACCACACATGCGTGCATGAATGTGCACATATGTGTGCATACACACACACAGTAACAATGAATGCAAACACTCATGAAGACTTAACAAAACACACAACAGAAGACAAACTGCCAAAAAGTCATGCTACCCTGTTTATCATCAGATATACAATTTATAAAGGCAAAATTAATAAGAGAAGGCAATAGTTAATGAGCAACCCTGACAATAGTTAACTTTATGTATTGAATCTTTTTAAAGACTTTCTTATTTTAAAACTCAAAATGCAGATAAGCTGCGGCTGTAATATGTTGTGGACTGTATTAATTATGATGCCCAGGGATCCTGAAAGAATTTCACTTTTGATGGTAAGAGCTACAGCCAAAATGAACTGTTTACATAATACAGAAACATTGATTCAGTGACATTAACCACAATGAGGAAAGACCTCATCATCAGTTAATTAACATATCTCTGAATTTCACTTTACTACCAAGAATGCAAATCAGCACTTTTCTGCAGCAGTTAAAACTGGTGGTCCATGCAGCATATTAGCACAAAACATTGGTGGCCCATGCATCACATTGACACAGAACATTGGTGGCCCATGTAACACATTGGCACAGGATATTGGTGGCCCATGCATCACATTGACACAGAACACTGGTTGCATCACATTGGCACAGAACATCAGTGGCCCATATATCACATTGGCACAGAACATTGGTGGCCCATGCATCACATTGGCACAGAGCACTAGTGGTCCACACATTACATTGGCACAGAACATTGGTTGGATCACATTGGCACAGAACAGTTGTGGCCCATGTATCACATTGGCACAGAACACTGGTGGCCTATGCAGTACATTGGCACAGAACATTGGTAGCCGATGCATTACATTGGCAGCCCATGCATCATCACAACATTGACACAAGTACCCCCATTCATTCTCTCACACACATGTAAACATTCAAGCACACACATAAACACACACAGACACATACCTTTTACCAGTCCCTGAGTTAACAGAATGTCCCTGATGTCCCTTGTTGTTTTTTTTTCTCTCTGCCCTTGTAAATCACCAGTTCTTACAGTCAGTCAATAATTGGCAGACATAAGAGTTTCATTTTTCTTAATGTTCATAAGGTATATCATAATGCCTGACCTGTACTATTAACTATTTAAGTGACTTAGAGCCATAGTTAAACATTTTCCCTGATGTCATCTAGTGTTCCTCTTGACTTTCTCCTGAAGCCCACCCTCACACGAGCTCACACATTCCTTTCAACTTTATGTCTCTGATTGCCTCTTATAGGTGCCCTGTCCCTTGTAACTCAGGAACTGTTGCCGTCATTAAATAATGCCAGAGATTAGAGTTTCATACTTAGTATTATGTAAAAAAAACAAAAACTTGTGCATTAAATGATGAATTACTGTAGTTGGTTAATTCTACTGCTTTCTGTGTCAAGGGTGTAAGGTCTGAAACCTTCCCTCATTTTGCTTTACTTTTTTTTAAAGACTTGGGTAATATTTTTCAGTATCGCAGGTGTCTAGTGGTGGTGCACTGGAATAATGTTTTCTGGGTAATGTGCAAGGGTACAGGGTTAGAATCTTTTTTAGAGTCTTTAGGGCATGCTATACAGAGTATCTCTGGTGTCTAGTGCTCTCCTCACTTCACGTCTTTCATGCTGCAAAAAATGTGCTCTTTTTTAACTGTCTTTAAGGTACACTGTAAAGATTTATCCCTGGTGTGTAATGCCCCCTCCACCAGTGTTGCAGAATTTGCTCTTTAGTCTATGGGAGTGTTGGGGTAAGACAGCCCCACCCCCATCCCACTCACATTCATGCATACACTCAGAAACACATCCTCACCCATATAAACACACACACACATAGAATTACTCAAACCCTAATTAAGCCCCCTACTGTGACCTTCCAGGAAGACACACACACTCTTATATACACACATGACAACCACCATGTAGCCCCAACACTACCTGTCCACTCCCCAGTACTTACCTCTAACACAGTTGGGTGAAAGTGAGCTTTTGGCCAATTTAATTAACATGGCTGGCCATGGAAACTTATGCAGCTGAGCTATTCTCTGAATCACTCAGTTGCATAAATGCCTTACTACGGCAATTCTGAGGGAGATCACATGGCTTATTAGCATAGCATGCTGCCTCCATAATGCCTCATTAGCATTTAGCACCTCTGCAGAGTCAACTCATCATGGCGCTGCACTTCTTCATGCTAAAGCACCACCACAGGATTGTCTCCGAGTCAGAAATGGTTACCCTGAGGTGTACACTCCATGTACGCCTCGCAGTAATCTAACTGAATTTGGTCCATAGTTTGGTAATTAGGTTGCCATTTTAATTCACCCAAGTAATGCAGTGAGGCCTAGTACTTGTTGAGAAAGACCTTGATGTGAAAGTAATCCAAGACCTTAAGGCCAAGGAATTCACTGTCCCTGGGATTAAGTAATCTTCTGTGCAGGAATAACTTATTCCTGTACGGAAATGACCGTTTAAGAGCAGCATGGCAGCGCACCATGCATAGTTATGAAGGCACACTGCCTCTGCTCCTAAATGGACACAGAGCATGGACGAGTGCAGGGTGTGTGTCTGAGAGCAGAGCTCTCACAATATACACACCCCTGCACTCAAGAATTGCCATTCGTCAATTACAATGAGCAAGAATGCTTATAGAGGGTTGCCACCTCTACAAATGCAAAAAGTTGGACTGTTAGTGTACAAACATGACATGTTGCAGGACAAAACACACCCACAGCCATTGCAAAGGTCAAAGCCCCACTTTCCAGGAAAACTCTATGCTCATAGCAACAGAAACACACGAGGATTTCTGTCAAATGTGCAGATGCAGGTAGAAATCCACAGCAATAAGTGAAACCTGTCCCTTCGTAGAAAAAATAACACTAGAAAGGTTTTTTTTAGCAAACTGATTAAATTTAACCATAGCTGCATGGGTTTGCCCATTGCTACGCATACTCTAGCTTAAATGGCACAAGAAGGTAACTAGCAAGATAGAGTCAGTAGAAACAGTACTGCAATAGTGTAGTGGTTAGAGTGTTCGCTTTGTGAGCAGTCTTTCTCAGTTTGATCCTCACTGTAGTAAATTCCATTTTCCATGTGAAAGCAATTTATGAAATTTTCTTTTGCTGTATAACCTACTAAATAACATATATTTGTGAACTGGAGTACTATTAAGTGCAGATGTGAGGTGTCATTGTAATAATGTGGTAAAATCCACAGATAAACACAAGTGCCCCATACAGTATATGTACACATGAATCAGGGATACTAAACAAAGTTATAATGTGTAATGATTGATAAATAAATGTCATGCAGCAAATAGTGTAAAAATTGTATAAAGTGTCCAAATCTACCACTTTCTCAAGACCCATGTTTCTTTTCTTTCTAAATTAGTGCTGGGTAAGCGGGAATAATCACATTTAAACAGTTCTAAGCAGGTTTAAGCCTGTTTGCATGGAGGTAAGCAATGCTTATACAGGATAAGCAATTTAGAGGCTGAGTGTAAGAATATTAACCGGAAGTTAGCATTGCTTGCCTTCGTGCAAACCTGCGCAAACACACTTACAACTGCTTAAAAGTGCCTTAATCACTCTGTATCCAACAGCCATTGTTCTGCCCAGCAACAAAATAATCATTCTTTGCAGGTCCCAAACCCAGAACCCTGCACACCATAGCCACAGTGATTTATCACTACACCATGCCAGCTGTACATAAAATTGAGGTATACCCAAACAGATCCTCATTATAGCAAAATCACAATTGACATGTGAAAGGAAGTTATAAACCATTTTTTGTTGTAAAACCTACCAACTAACATATATCTGTGAACTGAGTACTGCATTAAGTCCAGATGTGAGGTGTCATTGTAATAAAGTGGTGAAATCCCTCAATAAACACAAGTACCCCATACAGTGTACATACACATGAGTCAGGGATACTAAATAAATATATAACATGTAATAAATGATAAATCAATGCCAAACAGCAAATAGTGTGCAAATGTAAAAATAAGCAACGCTAAGCATTGCACACCTCTGCTTACCAGGTGTAAGCAATGCGTAGCCCAGCTAAATAGATTTGCCCATTGGTATGGCCCTTTAAGCAATGCCAACCTTATGTAAGCAGGTTTGCCCATAGCTTAGCATTTTCAATACCATTCAATCATGGCAAAGTGCGGGAAATCAGCCTTATTTGAACCCCACAGGTGGAAATACATCTCATAACTGAGGCACAATAGCTGGTGTTGGGGAAGGATCACACTTCCAAGTGCAGTGCTGGGGCATCCAGGAGTCTAAGGTCATAGCAGGACTCCTGGTAAAAGACCATGGAAGAGAGATGCTGCAGGGCCAGTACCAGGGTTCCCAATATAAGCAGAAGCCTGGGACCATCTCGCCCATGACCTCACCAGTGCCACTGGCATCTCTCAAACTGGTGAGCAGGTCAGGCATCACTATGCCGACCTGAAATGGAGGAAGAGGGAGCTCTTGGATCAGTGGATCCAAGAAGCTAGGCAGGGTGATGTCCCAGCAGTGTGTAAGTACTCATTCTACTAACTGTGTAATAATTGCCTAGCTCATGTATATTATGGATAGGTATGGCTAAATATTCCTCTTCTCCCTCTGAAAGCTGCAGCAGAGTGGGCTCTGAATCAGGAAGTCCATGCATGTAGGCTGCAAAGGCTGCATCGTGAGGCAGGTTAGTAATAATCTTGCATGTACTGTCCTAAGAAATAAATTTAAAAGTAGTAAAAAGTTGCCAGTATAAAACCTATATTGTGTATGGGATGTACTGAATAAACCAGATAATATGGCAAGAAGAGTCTCATATAGGTTGTATGTAAATAAAAGGGTAACAGCCTAGCAATAAAGGTCTAACTCCTGGACTGCTTGTGTTTACTCTGGTATCATATGGTAATGTAGTGTTGCATTCTCTTAATAGTACTGTTGTATTAAGCACTGTTACCCACACTGTGCTACATAAATAGAATGTGTAGGAATGTCTGTATATGACTGATGTAATCACAAGGTCATATTGTACAAGTGAGAGAGAATTAGACAGAAAACAGTGAAAAGATGCACAACAAAATCCAAATAGCACACTAAACTGTGATGTAAACTGTTGTATTTTTAGCACATACAGCCATGGTTCGAATCCTGGGAGTGGTAGTAAGCTGTATGCATAATCATACCCCTCAACTGTACAGATGTTGTCAAAAAGTTCAGATAATTGGCTTAATTTTCCTGCCTGTCACCCTGTCCCCCTTGGCAAATCAGTGGGATGATCCCAGAAGTTTAGGCAGCAATTAATGACATACAACTGATTGTCAGACATCATAACTGTCAGAAATATATATATATGAACAAACCTGTCACTCTAGCAACTCACCAAAATGTTATGAGAGTAATATACATATTATGTCCCATCTGTATCCCCATGTTGTGAAGCTATGACCAGAATGTGTACAGTAACAGAGTGAGACATATGTGCATAAGAATAACGTAGAATCTGGAAATATGTGTTGCAACATTCAGGTAGTATTAAACATTCGCTCCACAGGTTTGTCAGATAAGAAAACTGTACCTGGAAATAAAAGATTGAAATCCTGGACTGGTACTGTTTAGTCTGGTATTGTATGGCATTGTTAGTGTTGCAGTTTCTTTGAATAATAATGTAATACTCATCACTGTCACCCACACTGTGCTACATAATAAAACTGTTTAGGAATCCCTGTATAAGACTGATGTCATTACAAGGTTAGATTGTAAAACCACAGGAGACGTATAGACAGAAATCAGTGAAGATCTACACAGCAATATCTAAATAGCACACTCAACTGTGATGTACACTGTTTGATTTTTAGCAGGCACAGCCGTGGTTTGAATCCTGGGAGTGGTAGTAAGCTGTATGCAGAATCATACCTCCCAACTGTACAGATTTGTTCAGAATGTACAGATAATTGGCCCATATCATCTGCTTGTTATCTTGTCCCCCTGCAAATCACTGTGAGGATCTCAGAAATATAGGCAGCTTTTAATGACATACAAGTGACGGTCAGACTTGTAAATATTCCGAAAATGTATATGAAAACAAACCTGTCATTGTAGCAACAAACCAAAAGTTTCAGACAGCAATTGTCAAAATATGTCCCAGTTCCACCTGCATGTTGCCAAGCCTTGACCAGAGTGTGTGCAATAAGAGGTTGATAGGTATGTGCATAACATCAACCTGGAATCTGGGAATATGCATAGAAACAATCAGGTAGTGTTAACAAAAAAAAACCCTCCACAGGTATACCAGGTAAGAGGGTATATACTGCAGGTAAAACACAGTTCATGTATATAGTTGTCTACAAACATACCACTGTCCAAACTACAGCCATAGGGTAGTGTAATAATACCTGTAAAGTGCAGATTACAGCAGTGACTAAGAAAGTAGTGAGAACAAGTTGTTAATTGACATCTCTATCCCCCCCCCCCACCATATCTGCAACAATAATCTAAATACACAACTCAATGGGTATGTGCACAATTAAATCTACTGTTGGGACATATGTCCTATTGTTTGATAAATATTGAAATGTGTTTCTATGCATGTGCCATGTTGAAACACTCCCGCATTGGTGGCATACTGCCATCAATGTAACCTGCATGCTGTTGTAATGGCCACTGTGGTTCCATATATGCATGTGTTCTGTTTGCTATGCAACTGTTCCATATCTGGTGTTTTGGGTTAAGGGGGATATCTATACATGCTGTTATACCTAATCCTGGAATGTGTTGACTATTACTAACCCACATAGTTTTTAAAATTGCAACACCATAGCACATTTGGGAAGGCCGGTCCCACCTCTCCCACCTCATCTGGCCATGGCACAGGGCAGCAGCATGTCTGGGTCCCACCCTGGGACCTCCTTGTCCGCTGGTCCTGCACCACCTTTGGGTGGAACCACCTCAGGGGATGGGGCTTACCCCCCCCGAGAGCAGGCATGGACAGGAAATTGTCACCCGTCATCAGGTCCGGGGTCTGGTGCATAGCAAGCTCTGCAGGGAGTTTGTAGATCAGCTACACCAGCTTGAGGGTCACGTGGCACATTTAGAGGGTCAGCCTGCCCCTCCTACCCAGCACAGCCACCTTCGGGGCCATAAAGGTGCAGTGGTGACTGCCCATGGGTGGGGACCTCAGTCCCACTGTTTCCATTTGGGGTCTCATGGGCTTCCAATTTCCAAACACCCCACCTATCCAAGGTGTTTACCCCCCCCACATGTCATATGCTGTATGCTGTTTTGTCTGTCATCCTACCCAACCTACCTCCGCAAATATACCTATCCTTCCCCAACATCCCACTCTCACCTTAAAAAAAAAAGGGCAATCTGTTCCCCCAAAAAACTCTTGCCTCATACATAGCTGACCATTTCACACTCATGTCCACTGGACACATGTAATCTGGTTTAATTGGCTTCACAACATATTATTGTTGTCCTCACCCCTCTCTCAGGGGGTTGAGTGTCCAAATCTACCTCCAAATCAGTGTATATGCACCACTGTTGCTGTAGAAGAAATGGGCAGCTATGGACCTTCCCTACACCCGTCCTGCACATCCCCAGCTATTTTCCCTACAGTCTTTCCCTCTTTGTGCCTCTTTTTCACCACTGTCCTATCACCCCTTTTTCTTTTCTTTTAAAGAAATTAGTGTGGGAGTAAGCACTTTTAAGCAGCAGTAAGCGGGTTTAAGCCTGTTGCACGGGGGTAAGCAATGCCTACCATACCTCCCAACTGTTCCAAATTACTCATTTTTTACCGAGTTTTGGGGTCCAAATGAAGGGGTGCCACGATTCCCGAGTGGCACCCCTTCATTTCCGATTTATTTCTTTTGGTTTTCAAATTTTTTAAAATATCCCGCGGTCGGAGCTGATGTCATCACGTGCGCAATGACGTCAGTGCCGTCAGGCTACCAGCCAGTCAGAATTGAGCTCAAGGAGCTCGCATCATCATTTCCGGCTGGCTGGCCCTTCGCATCATTATTTCCGGCTAGCGGTTAAGTTAATGGTGGGATTAATGGCAGCAGCATGCGGAACAGGAGCCCACCGGGATTAATGGCAGCATGGGGATTGGGGAACAGACAGGGAGCCGGGATTAATGGCGGGACTAATGGCAGCAGCAGCAGCAGCAACAGCAACATGAGGAAAGGAACTTAAGAGGCTGAGCGGAGCACTACTCAGGGTAAGGTTACCAGACTCTGTGTGTGCGCAAATATATAGAAAAACAAATTTGTCAAGTTTTTTTATCCAGTGTGGCACACTGTGGTGTAAGAAGTACCTTGATATTATGGACTTTATATTTAGGTCTGACACACAGCTGCAGCATGAAACTCTGTGGTACACATGGATGATATTTACATAGAAATAGTTTCTACTAATGTTTCATTGTCTTTGCAAAAAAGATGAAAGTGTAATTGGTTAATTAGTTGTTCTCATTTGCCCCTTCCACAATATTTATCCTTTATTTTAAATAAAGCTGAGATATTCCAGAAATATCAATGATCTGGGGTGAAATAATCCAACTGCCTGTTATAAATAACTATCCTGCATATTATGTTTGTTTCAACAAAATATTTGGATGCCTCACCCTTTGTTTTCCTTGGAACTTACTTGATTTCACATAATTATAGGATTACTGAGATCATTGTTATATTATTGAAGTGTATAGTTCTATGAATTTAGGCAGAGAATTTGTATATGTTGTTTCTATTTTAAAAATCCTAATCTGAATTAGCCATTAAAACAAACAGTTGTAATTGCAGTGTGTTACAGAGTTGTGGATGTAGGAATTTAGAGACACAACTAGGTCACTGACAAGACTGAGACAGGGAATAAATGGTACAACAGATTTAAAGATGAATTCTTTAAAGTCAGGGGTATGTGTACAGTGTTCACAACTTGAAAGAAGTGATGGCAATAACCTCAGTAAGAGAGAATGTGCAGTGGTTCTCAGGGGTCTTTAGCAGTAGCAACCTAAACTGATTGCCATAACAAGGAGCCAAACATCAGCAGTGAAAGAAGACAAGAGCTGCTCGTATAGCAAGGTATTGGTGTCCCCATAGAGGTTACTGGTACAAATGTTCCTCTGATTTAAACTGGACATGAATGACTTGGCATTTAGTTCCGTTTCCCCAAATTAACATTACTGCTTACTCTGAGATTTTCATCTTCTTTGTAGGACAATTATACCAAACATTCATTTAGCCTCACCTATTAAACATTTCCAGTTTAGTTTATGGATTATTTGTGTGTGTAATTAATTTATGTAGTTGCTATAGGAAATGCAGGAAGTGCAAAGGGATGATGCATGTAACATGTACACAGTTGCTGTTTGAAATAGCAAATGAAGTGTGCAGGAGCACAAAGATGCATGTGTTCTGCTAAGCCGAAATGCTGCACTTTAGTGGGCTTCATAAAAATCTTAACCCACGGACAAGGAGCATCTGCTTGTTAAAAAGCTGAAGCTGCACAGCAGTGACAGAGAGTAAGCAGGAAAAGACAGGATGATACTCAAACTACAAAGAGGAAGTAAGTTTGTGTGTGTAATGAAAGTCGAACTCTGCACAAGCACAGCAGAGAGATGCGTGAGTGGAAAGAACAAGTCTGCCTAGAGGCAGCAGGTGACTCCCTCCCCCCCAGAGGTAATGTGTGTGAAAATGCCCCCATATAATACACTTGATGGCTAGAGGTAATCAGGCTCAAACCCTGTCCCTTTAGTACAGGGTAAAAAGAGCCTACTATCCCTAGCCACCACCATTTCTGACTGAGTAAAGAGCTATGATGAGAAGTAAGAACACTTTTTTTTGTGCTGAGTTTAGAGCTATGATAAGAAGTGAGCACACAATTTGTATTCCCCTATTATTGTTTTTGTGCTAACAGTTCAGAGATATGGTGAGTGAGAAGGGAGAACTGAATTTGTATTCCCCCATTATTGGCTTTGTTGTTTTTCCATGTTTTTTGTGTTGGGGTTAAGAGCTATAAGTGAGAAATGAATTCACTAAATGATGGCTATTAAGTTTCAGTCTTCCTATTTTTCAGGCAGCTGCTGATGTGGGATTAGTGGTGTATTGTTCTGAATGTAGTGCATAGAGACCTGGGTTCAAAACCTGCCAGTAAAATGCATGATAGCAACTTTACAAAATTATACAAGCAATGTTTAAAATGTGTCCCTGGTTTTTGACCTTTTGTCCCCCCCCCAAAAAAAAAATGAAATTGAAAATAAGTGCGAAACGCTGTGCAAGATACCTATGGCTTACACTACTGTCATTCTATTTATAGTGTGGGTGCGGAAGCAGACTTTTATGATGGAAAAGTTCTGAATTGGGCAGTTTTGTCATTATTGGTTCATGTGTTTTGTTTCATTGCCTACAGTACAGATTACTGGTAAAATGTTCAAACAATAAATTTAAAATGTGCTCTACCATGTGTGTTGTATTATACAAGGAATATAATTTAATAAAGTCAGGAAGGTGTATAAAGAAAAGAACACATGTATGTTTCTTGTTTTGTGTGCAAGGGGCCAATGATTTGAAAACAGCCCAAAGGTAATCTTTATCCACCACTGGCCAGATGTATTTTCTTTGGATGTGGTGTGGGTTTCAATGAATGTGAGTTTCAAGGGCAAAGTTTAATGTCAAGCCTATTTTCAATGTGAGACAGTATTGCTTTGTTTACCAGATGATGTCTTTTAGTGTTTCTGCATTGTTGTGCTGTAAAATGTAAAAATAAAATTCAAATCATTGTAGAAGTAAAGCAGTATGCATACATTAGTGTTTGTGGTAAATGGGGCAAAATAGCCAGGTAACAGGACACTAGAATGGCTGCAGGGGGACTCTGGTCTGGTGCCATGTTTTGGTTGTCTGTTCTTCAATTTACGTTTGAAAGTTGGTATCCCACAATTCCATTGGAGTGGGTGGGGTTACATAATTATGTATGCAAATTAGATGTTAATCAGCGTACAGATTTGTACCCATTTTTCATTGGCCTTGTCCAGATTTTTGATGTTTCCAGGTTGAGAGGTATGATGCCTACACAGGATAAGCAATTTAGAGGCTAACTTGAGTGTAAGAATATTTAACCGAAGTTAGCATTGCTTGCCTTCGTGCAAACCCGCTTACAACTGCTTAGAAGTGCCTTAATCACTCTGTATCCAACAGCCCTTGTTCTGCCCAGCAACAAAATAAACAGCCTTTACAAGTCTGAAACACAGGACCCTACACACCATAGCCAAAATAATTTACCACTAAACCATGTCAGATATAAATAAATCTGATGTTTTCTCAAATATATCATCCTGCACAGTCATACAACAGTAGAGGAAATGTATTTATATATGTAGATGTGTGTGTCTATAGATATATAATATGTCTACATATATATATATATATATATATATATATATATATATAAATATGTCTACACATATATATTCTACATATATATATATATATAAATAAATATATATATATATATATATATATATATATAAAATAACACAACAAATACATATATGACCAAAGGCACCATTAATGGGGGTGAGGGGGCCCAATTTAAGTACCCTTGTAATTATTGATATCATCCCCTCCTCTACAGTCAGACAGATCTGCCTTGCAACACAGTAGCAACACTTGCAAGTCTCATATCCCGAACCCTACACAACATAGCCACAAGAAGTTAACAGTAATCCATCTCACCTGTACGATGTCAGGATGGTATCAGTAAGAAATCATGCAGAACAGTCTGTCTACCATAGGGGATGTACAATTTGGAAGCAGTAAACATTTCAATGATAAATATACACACACACACACACACACACACATATATATGCAGATACACACACACACACACACACACACACACATATACATATATATAGATGTATATGCATATACACATACACACACATATACATATATTACTACGTATAGATATGTCTAGGAAGATACATATTTAGAGGATGCACAGCATATTGAACAGCCAGTATTCCTGCAGTTGCCACCTTTTAAAATGGACAGTGTTTGATTCTCTCATACAAAAAACAATTATTGCATGAAACATATACCCACAGAGAAATCAAAGGATATGACACCACACACAGGTTTGCATACATAAGAAATGTTGTTTTTTGTACTATTTCAGTTGTATATGCCATTTCATATAGTTGTTAGGTGTTTGAAGTACATACTAAATGAGTAATGCAACTCTCAAGCAAAACGTTTTATACAGTAATCCGAAAGCATAACATATGTTGCTTTCCAGGCCAAGGCCTTCAAGTAGTACAACAGTAAAGAAACACTGGCCCAGAAGATTAGATTCAATCAACAGTAAGTAATGCAGATGTAGTTCCGTAGCTTCCAATTACACTCTGTACTCAACCCATAGGGGGAAAAGAATTACATTGTCACAATGAAGGTGTATCTGTTACATAATGCTTAACTTAAAACATCACTATCACACTGACAGAACTGTCTGCAAGACAGTAGACGCTAGCCCACCAATGTTCCCAAGGTGAAATGTATGAAAATGTACAGTCATATACCTTAAGTGGTCTTAATACTGATATTCCTCACATGTTGTAACAGCCTAGGTTATATATGGTGCATACCCCTCCCTCATAGAATGGCTTACAAGGGCATATAACAGTGTTACATACACTGACCTCTGCACTTTACAAGGACACACATGTTTTGTCCAGCTGTAGCCCACGTATATATGGACCCTACCCCGCAGTATGTGTTTGGGTCCACAACATCACTGGAATGATGGCAGGAATACCAGCACAGCATAATGATAGGCCAGTACTTTACCACCTCTTACTGCATGACATATGGACAAAGCCAGGTATGTAGGTGAAGGACAGAGGCTGGAACACAGGGCCATATTTGCAATATTGTTGTTATGCACTGAGAAAGTTGCTGTTGTTACAGGATTGTTTGCAACATAACCATATTCAGGAATATGAAGTCAGAAACACACAAACGGATGTAGCTATGTACTGATAGCACTCAACAGACAGAATGCCAGTGATATATCTGAGACAAGACCTGTGTGGTGAACAGACCAAACTAACAGCCAAACCTCTGGCCATCATGGGGATAGGCCCACAGTTGAGAGCTATGCAGACAGACTGCATTCCATGTTAAATTAGTATGTACACAAAAACCCTACTAGTGGTATACAATGCATATAACAACACTACTCACACTGTCTGTAGGTCTGGAACATTATGCAAATATGTAGTTGGCCTGTGCTGAAGTCCTGTTGTTAGAGGTATTGCTACCTGCTGTCTCTAACACTGCTGCCCACACACAGGAAGGATTTCATACAGGAAAGGTAAAGGGACCATGCCCACATGATTTAGTAATTTATAGCAGTGGGTTGCCATGACAGTGGTAATTGGAAGTACTACACAGCTGGTTGCATGCAGGTAGCAAGTGGTGGGCACTGGTGCAGAGGCCATTGCCTGATCATGTACATTTCCTACAAAATCCATGCTGCAATCTATTCAAAGCAGCTCAATCTATGTAGTGGAGAGAGACAGAGAGAGAGAGAGAGAAAGAAAAAACAAACAAAGAACCAGTAAAAAATATTTCACCAGCTGAACCTACAAACATCCCGACATAACTAAGGGAACACATCACACTGTATTCAGAAGAGATGGTATGTGAAACATATATGCATGTAATTGAATGTAGTACTTGGTCTATAATAATGGGATAGATGATGTGGAATGATTTATATGTGCCATCAGGAGTTGTTGTAATGATGTCCTGCTGAACAACTGCTATGAACAATAGTGTCTGTCACTGTGGGCAGTGGGCCATATCTGTCAACTGTGTAGATCAGCACTGAATGACAAGATGTAAGCCATCATAGTGTGTGTTCTTAACTGCAAGACATGTATATTAGTGTGGCAAATAGCTGGTGGCAGAAGTAATGTTGTTATGATAGACACATGAGTTTCAGAGCCCACCACTTGCAGGACAGTCATGTTAACGTGTAATGTAGCATCCACAAATGCCGTAGATGTGTAATAGGCTTACCTGCAATCTGTCCCTATATATATATCCCCCTCATGTTAGGCTGTGTCCACATGTGACACCTGTCTTTGTTGTAGCAAGGCAGAACAGTGCAGCTGTGAAGGAAGAAGAGTTGGAGAGTGTGGACCTGATGTTTGAATGCACCCCATATATATATATATATATATATATATATATATATATATATATATATATATATATATATAGATCGAAATGTCAGAACAGCGACAAATCACTGACCCCATTTCAGAAATTTCATTTGACTGACAGAAGACATTTAATGACAGTTCATTTGACTGACAAGTATTATTAGCAAGAAAAATGGAATATGCCCTCCCCACTGTAGTGCGACCCTGGAGTTAGAATATATAGTTAGGGTTAGGGTCTTGGGTTAGGTAAGGGTGCAGTAGTGATATCATATTGTTAAGTTTTGATATAATATTGAGTTAGTAAGGTAGGGGGCTTAGGTGAGTGTGCCCCACAGTGATGGAACTATAGGTTAGGGTTCTAACTCCAGGGTTGCACTACAGTTGGGTATGTAAGGGGCATATTCCATTTGTTGCTTATAATATTTTGTGTGCAAATGAACTGTCAGTGAAGTGAAGTAGTGAAATGAAATTTCAGTCATTTGTTGTGATGGTTGAGTGTATGTGGTGAAGTTGTGAAATGAACTAGATTATATATATATATATATATATATATATATATATATATATATATATATATATATATATATATATATATATATATATATATATATATATATATATATATACACACAACTCAAAATATATATCTACACACACACACACACACACACACACATATATATATATATATATATATATATCCCCTACTGTTGAATGACAGTGCTGCACGATGTGTGAGAGAACATCACACATCTATACACACACATATATATACAGCAGTAAGCGGCTGCACAATGGACGGTTATGTCTGGTGTGAAATCCATGTTGGGAAGACAGTGTCCTTGTTTGTGAAGGTGGGATTGGTATTTTGGGGAAGGATAGTTGGTATATTTGGGGAGGTAGGTTGATTGGAAGACAGACAAGACAGCATACAGGGGCGGTATATGACACGTGGTGGGTAAACACCTTGGATGGGGAGTGCTTGGAATGTCGAAGCCCATGACCCCCCATATGGAAACAATGGGACCAAGGTCCCCACCCATGGGCAGTCACAACAGCATCTTCACAGCCCTGAAGGTGCCTGGGCTGGCGGGCTGAGCAGGAGGAGCATGCAGACCTTATGATTGTGTACTGAGGGCCTCAAGGTGGTGTAGCACATCCCCAAAGTCTCTTTGGAGTTCCTAAGCACCAGACCTTGGACCTGACTTTGGTTGACAAGATCCTGTCTACTTGTGCTTCTGGGGGGGGTGAACATCATCCCCTGTGGTGGTTCCACCTGAAGGTAGTGCAGGACCAGTAGATGAGGAGGCCCCAGGGTGGGTCCCATATGTGATGTGGCCTGGTAACATGGCCAGATGAGGTGGGAGAGGTGGTTCTGCTGGCAACTGTCTTCCCAAACATGCTATTGTGTCATAGTTGTAGAACATATGTGGGTAGTGATAGTCCACACATTCCAGGATTATGTCTAACAGAATACATAGATATCTCCATTAACACAAAATAACAGATGGCAAACAGAACACATGCATACATGGAACCACAGTGGCCCTTACAATGGCATGCAGGTGACATTGTTTGTAACAGGCCACCAATGATGGTGTTTTAACATGGAACATGATTACAAACACATTGCACACATTGTTTTACAATACGATATATGTCCCAATCTGCTGTAGACATACCCGCTGAGTTATGTGATCAGATTGTTGTTGCAGATATGGTGGGGGGAGACAGAGATGTGTATTAACAACTATTATATCCTTGCAGTATGAGGTCCTAAGACCTGTTTTCCTCTTTATGTCATTCAGGCACAATGTCTCGGGAGAGGCTACCGATCTACACATCCCAGGAGAATGATGTCATCATTACATACCTGGTGCAGCACTATCACACCCTGTTTGGACGTACAGCCCATGATCTGCAGGAGAGGACCACCCTGTGGAACAATCTTGTCCACAGAGTAAACAATGTTGGCTTTCATAACCACAGTTATGAGCAGGTCTGACATCGGTGCACTGATCTACTCTGCCATGCCTGTTGGCATGCTATTGTGGTTAGGAGGGACCAGCTTGCAATGGGGGGGTCATGCCATCCAGCTCCCCCAACACATGCTGAGGAGCTGCTTGCCAGCCTCGGGGCACCTGTCTGCCTGCAAACACAAGACCAGTCGGAGACCATTGTGGAGGTGGGTGCTACCCATACAATGGATGAGGAGCGTGCAGGTAAGGCCACATCAGTAGACCATTGTTGCATAGTCATCTGCTTCTGTAGAGTTTAATCATGCATATGTGAGATTAAATATATATAGTATGTAGCCACATTGTAACAATAAACAGATATGCATGATTTGTAGTATTGTGGGTTTGTACTGTTGATGTACTGTAATGCTGCTTCCCCCTGTACCAATGCCACAGGTGTGGCTACTGACATCACATCTCTCACACAACTATGTAGGTCCCTCTGGTATACCTCCAGGGCAGCAGCCTGTAACTTGAGTATGGTGTTTGTTCAGGTTTGCCAATACACCGGCCATGTTATGGCCATGGTATATTCCATGCATACATTTAACACACCTACCCATAATGTATGCTGTACATGTTCACTTATTGTTGCTGTTAACTGCACTGCATCACAGTGGTCACCATGGTGGCGTATCTGAAGGGTATGTAAGAGTCCTGCAATATAACTAACAACCTGTCATTGCAAGATGTGTGCACAGAGATGAACATAATGGTGGGACAAATGGCCTACAGTAGGGACATGTCTGAAATGTCACCCTTATACAGTGCTGCAACAATGTATATACCACTATTACAATGGCAACTGTTACAGATCTACACAATGGCATATCACAATACTGCATTACACAACCCTTACAACCTGTAATGTGGTCTTAACATGAGCAATGAATGTGTAATATGGAATCCTATGTTAGGACAGCAAATATGGGGAATACATACCTTCACAAGCACTGGGAGCATATGTGTATATACACCCCAAATAACATTCTGGAAGCAGCTTTTGAGGTACTGACAGCATGCACTCTTCATGAGTATGGACCTTTCAGCAAGTACAGGTCCTCAATGTCACACCAAGAAATTGTCTGCTGTCCAAGACATTTGGCCATCAAATGTGCCCACTTAACTGCAACAGAGGCAGCCGTAGCTTGTACACATATTACAAGCCATGGAATGTATCCCATACCCAACAGGTAGCACCCAGGAGTTGGACATGTAGCCTTACTTCACCATTGCATATACCATGGCAAACAGTGCAGACAGTCATGTATGTGGTGAGGCTGCATGGGGCAGGATTAATGTAGAAAATAAACAGAAGGCCATCCAGGACAGACGACGACACATGTTGCCAACTGGTCATGCAGGCTGCCTAGTAACCTGCCATAACACTGAGGGAGTTGCAGGAATGTCTAAAAAATATTGGCTGTGCAGTACCTGTGTCAGCAATTGCCTAGTCTATGCATGTGTGGCCCATGGATTATGGCAATCAGATGGGACAGTTGTACCACAGGAAATATCAGCTAGGGCTCTTTACAGGTAGCGTATGCATAACAGCAAAAGTCCCCCAAAGGCATGTGCTCCAGTGTGTACTGGTGTACCAAGACCAAGTTGAAAACCTACAGACAGTATCAATTAAGATACATGTGCTGCACAATCAACACCTCACCCTATCTCAGGGCCACCATCCCCATCTGAACCTTGCTGGTGCCAGTGTACACCTGTATGTTTGGCATTCATTAGAAGGGACTAGGCCAGTACACATGGTGTTCAGAGTCTGGGACACTGCACAATGACACGTGTAGGCCGTAGTTATCAAGTATCTGTAAAATGGCTGTGGATGGGGAGGGGGTGTCATCCTGAAACACAACAGTGCACTGAAGCAGAGATCCAAACCTCACTAAGAATGGCTGCATCTGCACACAGTCAAGGACATGAATTGTGTCAGACACAACCCTGACTCCACAGCAATAGTGATGGCACTGTGTGACCTCCAAGGGCTGTGCACATGAGTTGACCTTGCAATCATGCAGAGTTGGGGGACACTTGTAGGGCAGAGTGACCAAATACTGGCAAATGCAGATGGCCCATGCTAGTATACCTCTTCCAGGAACAGTGACTGCTGTAGTACACATAAGAGTTGATGCAACAAACTATCATGACAAGGGTGTGCACACATATGCACCCACAAATTGTATGCATCTCAGTCTGCATCTGCACACCTAACACATGTGTTTGATACTGCATTTGATTGCACAGGTCATATGTCACATCAGGTTCATGTAATGTTAACATATGCAGTAATGTGGCCCCATGGCATATCAGGGAAGAGGGTGCCATATCAATAAAGATGTGTACATCAGTGTAATTGTATTTTATTGGCCATACATGCACCGCTGATGATGAGATCTGTAAATCAGACATCAGGCATTCACAAATGACATCTGTCCACATATCATCCCAGGTATATGTCGGACAAACACACAGGGGCTGTGAGCAGCAGAACAAACATAACTGACACACATATACACTTTCAGCAATGGTGTGTACACCTGTAAGGTATGGTGCACAGTACATGGCAGTGTGCCGAACAGGTGCACAGCAATACTGTGTACATGAATGTAGTGTGTTCCAGGAGAAGCAGCATCACCTACTAGCACAACCCATGCATCACAGAGATGTATAATTTTGGTAACAAGGATTGACGATAGCTGCACTGCATGCTGTTGAGTGCCATATGTCATGCATGTTGACAGATGGGTAATGAGAGGTATGTGTGTAATATCTTTGTGCAACCTCACCTGTAAGTGTGTGTGTGTGTGTGTGTGTGTGTGTGTGTGTGTGTGTGTGTGTGTGTGTAGTGGGGTGGGGGGGCCTAATTAATCTGTAAATGGTATCTGGTGGACTGGAGAGGGGTTGATGTATGTAGAATGCGCAAGTGTGTGTGTGTCTCCATGTATGCCCATCTGTGAGTGTGGGGCTGTTCATACCTCTCAACTGCCCTAAGAAATCATGCAGTAGGTGGAAATGGACAGACATATTATACACCAGGAATACTTTTCTGAAATGCAATCACAGGAAAGTTGATAGAATAATAAAGTCTGCAGCATGAAAGATGCATTGGGAAGGAAAACTAGACACCAGGGTTACTTTATTAATTGCAATCAGCAGAAAGGTAGAAGAATACCCATGTATGCAGCACTAAAGATGCATTGGGGAATTACTAGACAACACCAGAGTGTGTTTCCAAATATTACTGTAGTCCACATAAAAAGTTAATAGAGCAAACAAATCCTGCATCTACTGAACAATAGTTAAGTATGAAACTCCAGTGCATGACATTATTGACTGACTGTAGTAGCCCATTACATGCGGTGGCAATGCTCAAGACATCTGGACAAAACCAGGGTGAACACTTGATGACATCAGGGAGTCTTTGAAAAAATGACTCCAATCAAGCTAAAGAGTTAATGAAGTAACAGGTCATGTTTTGTGATCACTTTTCTGAGCAATTAGAATAATGATACATTAATGATTGCTATTATTGACTGTAATTATTCAAGACTGATGCAGGATGGGGAAAATTAGAGAAAAAACTAGGGGACATTCTGTAAACTCAGGGACAAGTAAGTAGTATGGTGGAATGTCAGGGTGTGTGTGTGTGTGTGTGTGTGTGTGTGTGTGTGTGTGTGTGTGTGTGTGTGTGCACTGTTAAGCAATGACATACAGGTCTTAAAGTGTGTTTCTTGTTTCGCATCGCAGGTGGTAAAGCGGGTCAGGGTCCCTCTGATGTTGGTGTCCATACAGACACTGAAAATGATGATAGGTTTGTTGAGGCACAGGCGGGATTGTCGGGCTGAAGCTGTGCCATCGTTTGACATCCCAGTGTTATCCACCCAATCCCCACACACAGTCACATTGCCTACACATACCCCATCACCAGTTGCCATAGCTGAGGGGACACTTGGCAGTTGGTGGCATGGGACAGGACAATGTGGTATCTATGGCATGTGTGTCTGGACACAGCAGCCATAGCTAGATGTCCAGTGAGGCACCACATATGCAGATGTATAGGGGTGCTTGTCGAAGGGCTGCTGGTCATCATGCCCCTGGCAGAAATGCCACATCTGGTGCCACCAGATGCATGGCACATATGGAATGGTACACCAGACAGGGTCTGAGACTGCAGATGGCTACTTATTCAGCTGTTACTGACAAAATTCATGATCTTGCATGTGTCCTCCGTTATTTTGCAGAGGTCATGGATAGACAGGTGAGATGGTGGGAATCCTCGAACATGGAATGTCTGTGCTCGAGCATATGGTGGGAGTGGTGCGACGGCCATGTGGATGTAGGCAAGCAACACCAAAAGCTGGAGGTCGATGTGGACGTGCCAGAACACAGATCCACTCCCGTTAGTGGCAGTACCAGCCCGAGCACTGCAGGCGATGTGTGCGTGGCCCTGGCCAGTCTCAAGAGGGACCTGGATCCTGTGAACATATGTCATCATCAGGGGAGAGTACCATATCATGGCTTGTACCTGGTGGTGCCTGTGGAACCCCTGGCAGGCACAGTTCCCGTGTCCATGGCCGGAGATGGTGAACTGCACACACTGCCAGGTACAGTCTGCAGTGTCCAACAAACCCCTGTATAGGGCAGCCACATGGCAGAACTGTGTGCATGCATACACAGAAACACACACATCACCAACACAGCTAGGGCAACCCCATACCTACACATACCACATCACAACTGCCCGATTAATAATTAAACCCCCTCACACACATGGTGTCAAAAGTATGGCTCAGCCTATGTCTCTGGCAAACCAACAACACACCCTGTGCATATGATGATACCAGTGCCACATCCCTGTCATCCATAACATTGATGCAGAGACATGCCAATATGGTTCTGATCCACAGGGTGACTGTACTATGGTGTACCGTTGTAATGCTGTGTAACATATTGTCAGCAGTAAAGTTTAATGCTTACATGTCAGGAAGTGTAGCGGTCTAGTCATGATGCATTATAGCTGTTATTAACACTGAGTGATTGTGGTCTCCATGATGTATTCCGTTTGTGTTGTAGGTGTTCATGTGTCAGCAGGATGATGGTCTGCTGTTGTATCCTACAAGGGTATGGCACTGTGGTGACACCTTGGCTGTGCCATATCCTGGGTACAGGTGTACACATGTCACAGGTCTGTATAACAGTTACTGCATGTGCCACATGGCTGATAGGTCTGGGGGTGTATACAGGTGAGTGGATGGTGGCTGATCTCAGCAACCCTTCTACAGTGGACAATGGTAAGTGTACTGGGTGGTACACACCACATGTTTGTGTATAACACACACACACACAGGCTTTGGTGTTGATGCAATACACAGAGAATACTGTACACATAGATGTATGTACCTGTGCAAGGAACCCATTTTAGCCTATGTAATTCCACCAAGACAGAATAGGCACAACAACACATTGGGAAATAAGCAGTCTGCTAGTTTAATGCCATTGACAATGGTACTGGCAGTGTATATGTCCCCTTCCCCAATGTAGTGCAATCCTCAACTTGGTAAACATAGGTGTGCTGGTATGGGTGGCACAGCCCTACCCTTTGGAAGATGTGAGGTGCTGTAGAACTGCAGATAGTGTGATAGACAACTACTTAACCTGTTAACATGAACTGTAGAGTATTACAGCCAGCTAAGTGGGGGATACACTCAACAGTAACTTCAATGATGGTGGCTGTGTCCAAAAGAGCCACACCCAGCTATATATACCAATCCCAGTATCACTGTACACCTATACAGTGGGGAAGAGGGCATTTACACATCTACCACTAGTTTTGATGGAATGTATTTCCACAGGATGATACCTGTGAAATGTTATCAGTTGCCAGGCAGCTATCTGACAGTTGACCTCCTGGGACATGTATATTCTGCAAATGTAAGTAGATTCTAACACACACACACACACACACACACACACACACACACACACACACACACACACACATACTTTTACTTGGCAAAACTGTGACTAGAACCCCTACCTAGGTATGTAGTGCTACTGATGTGTGTGGCCTTAAATGCGTACACCACACAGCTTTTAGGATGAGATGTGTGCCAGGTTACATGTTACATGAACTTCCCCAGTCCTGTACAGTATCATAATGGAGGATGTACTGTGTTTATGGACAATACATAGTGTGACATACTGTCATATACACACTGACAAACACATAACAGTCATAAACACATCTGAGAGACCTGGGCTTATCAGTGTGAACAACCTTGTCAGAGTGGCCATTCTGTTACAGATAGGTTGCACACAGCACATGCATAACTATGCTGGATAGTGTTATCAGTTACCTGTATGGCTGATGGTGACAGTGGTCCCCAAACAGTGGAACATGGGACATGTACTGGGGGTAACATGGTGTAAAGACAGTATACCCTGCACCCACACCCCACAGTGAATATTGTATGCACTGAAACCTATGATAATACTCTGACATACCCACCACCACACATTGACCAGGACTGCAATACAACCCCTTGTCTATCCCAACAATGCTACTACAGGGATATGCATCTAATGCACATGCCACAGGGATAGTAGAGTGATGCATTATCATGGCTCTCCTACGGACAGAAACATCACTATCCCTAATACTGTGTGGCAAGGCATATTATATTAGGAGAATGTGGCCTCAGAATGCTGTATCCTACAAATATACACACATGCAGGGACGTCGGGAAGCGTACAGACTGTACGCACTTCAGTACAGTTTGCAAAGAAGGGGGTAGCAAACCAAACATGCACTTGACCCCAGGGGCAAGGGCGCTGGAACTTCACGTGGGTGGTGTGCCCCTCCACTTGTAACAGATGCATAAATGTGCCCTAACCATGTTACAATAAAAAAAAAACGATTGAAAGATATACCAAATGTACTGCTTGTATGCATATTACTGGCTGTCAAACTTCGCACGACTGCTGTCTGCTTCCAAAAAACTCTGTAAATAATTTACCATCTACATCTACCTGTTAAGCTGTTTTACGGAGAAAGCGCCGTAACTGACCCTCAGTGATTCACCAGAACAGTCAAACATCCAACAAGGGAGAGGAAAACACAAGATAAAATCAGACCCTGTTGAGGGTATATCACTGAAATTACTAGTATTTTCTGTAAAATACAGATTTTTAAAAATGTCAAGAAAGAGCAACTTTTTTTTGGCCCCTTTAAATTATAATTTGCTAAAACTTGACCCCTCACCTACCACATTGGATCAGCCCCACAGGCAGAACCACATGATGGAAATAGAGCAGCAACCGGATCCGCAACTGCAACCGCGACTGAGACTGTATCTGTATCATTTGATATTTGCATCTTGTAAGCAAGGAGAACATAGAAACAGGGAGTAATTGCCTCTTAATGGAAGGAATGTATAGACTCTTTGTAGCAATAGTGCTAACAACCGACTGCCTCGGTGATGGTAACTGAAAGTTTATCGTCTGCCCTTTATGTTGTGTCATGGCTTACTTAACAAATAGGCAAGTTCTGAGTTATCCATTTCTGTCTGGAACTGCACAAAAAAAAAAGGAATCACAAATTGCATAAGACTATTTTTACTTCTTCATTTCTCTCCCTAGTGTATGCCCGGAACAAATTCAATTGTTCCTTAATTTAATGAAGATAAACAGTGGCCATGAAGCTTATGTTGATTTGTTTTGTTCAGTTTTAGGCCATGTTGATTAGGCAGTAGGGCAGTAAACAGACATAATGCTGTTCTGTTTTATTTTTTTTTTTTTGTCTAACTTTACTTAATTATTTTTCTGAAGAACTGTAGTTTGAAGGAGTGGCTGTAGCCTGTAAAGGGGTTTGAAATATTTTAGTTTCCCTATTAGCTAGAACTGGTGGATTGTTTGCTTATTTTTTTCTTTATGTCACATAACTGGATACACATAAATACACACACACACACACATATATATATATATATATATATATATATATATATATATATATATATATATATAAAACACACACACACGTGTATGCGTGTTATATGCATATAAATACAGATATACAAATATGTATATCTGTATTTATATACATATACATCTATACACACACATTATATATATATATATATATATATATATATATATATATATATATATATATATACCTGGTTTCTGCATCTTGGAGTATTCATAGTGTAAATAAAGGACTTGATTGTAATAAACAGGAGCTTCATCCTGTTAGCCATTTTCTTAAGGTATGAACCTTGGTTTTCTTTTTTGATGACTGTTGATAGTGTGCTTATTATTTTGCTGTGAATAAATAGGACTGAATGAGTTTCATTTTAATATTTTAACTTGAATACATTATAATTTAGCTTGTTTCTTGCAGGCATGCGTTGTGAAATTCATTTTGTTTGAATACAGCAATTTGTCTGCTACTTAGATGAGTACGGCTGTGAGCTGTTAGAGCTGCTTCCTATAGTGCAGGGTTTGATTCCCTCTGCCTTCATTTGTCTATTGTGTGACTTTGACCAAGCCACTTTGCCAGTGTTCCTGGGCTGTCCCTGAAAAGTGACACTTGGGTTTACCAGACTGTTTCAGACTGTTAGCAAATACATTACGCATTTGTCAGTTCCTGCACACTTCACATAGCTGATAATTATTTCTTCACTGCAAGTAATTTGACCGTGAATCTCGGTATGTCTCTTGTAGTTTAATGGGCTACCGGATGCATTTTTCAGTCATCATTGGTTTCAAGATAAGAGAGTCTAGATGTTTACTGTTTCTCATGCTAAATCTGTTTTCAATGTGAGAGTGCTTTGTTTTGCTAAGAAAAAGCCTGTTAGTGTTTTTGCTGCAATATTTGAAACAAAAAATTTAAATGAAATCCAGGTATATGTGATAATGGTAAAAGTAAAGAATTTTATTTATTTATTTAACATTTGTTTACCTGGAAAGTCTGACTTGGAACAAAGCCAGTTTTCACAGGAGGCCTGGGGAGAAATGCTCCAGATGCATGTCTTTTGTAAAACAGTATGTAAACTTCTATGCTTGAAAAGTGTTATTTGGTAACTGGAGAGAGGCAGACACATAAGGTATGACTGGTGGGAACCTGGTTTATTACCCTGCATGGGGCCACATTTGACCATGATCCAGTTTTTTTTTTACTCTGGAGGCGTTTTCTGAAGCAATACATCGACCACTTAGGTCATACTCGTACTTCGTGATGTCAGAGGAGATAACTACTCTGGATGACATGGAAGATGTAGACAGGTCAAAAATGAGATGTCGATGTCCTGCATGTACAATGTCCCACCCCACCCCCACTCCTCTAAAACAGTATGTTGTATACATACATATACATACACTGTTCTGTGCAGTATGCTTCCTACTGCATATGCTTCCATTACAGTGAAGTAGGCTTCTCATACAGGCTTTAAAGTGGGCTAAAGGAATGGATAGCCCGAAGTGGTGTTCTACATAGGCAGTACTGCTATTACTACATGATCACACACCAAACAGATTCAACATTTATTTGTAATTTTGCTTAATTTTTTTGTGCAGTTATCCTTTATGCAATTCATATTGGTATTATATAGATAGCTCATTCATATCACACATATGCTTCAGTTTTATGGTAGTATATACAATTTGAAAACTAAATAAATAAATAAACTGCAGGTTTAGACCACTAGCTGCCTTTGTTGCCCTGTGTTCCCCAGCCTTCAGTAGCTTCCGGCACCCCTGCCCATGGGAAAGACGTCACAGTTTTAAAAAAAATGATGAAAAAATGATTGTGCACTGCACAGAATGCCTTGAGACTGCAAAGCAATACATTGGGCATTTGCATGCTTTTTTTGTTTCACTCCTGTCAATTGCAGGGTGTTAAGTGGTCATTTGTCACTATTCAGAAGGTAGGGAAAAGTCACAAGAAATCAAATTGATTTCCTGGTTCTTCGATGTGGCTTTCCCTTGTCTTACATTGGTACAGCTCATGCAATTGGTCGATTGCCATTGCTGACACCAGGAGATGGGCTTGTAGGTGGTAAGATTTTTTTTGTAGACTTTAGATTTTCTTTCCCTTTTAAATAATGTTGCAGCTGTCTTCATTTTGTAAGGGATTTTTTTTCTGCATGTGTCTAGCTCTGCAGCAGGATGACAATTTGTAGCTGATTTGGGCAAGATTCACTTTCAGTCCTTTACTTTCTTGTGCAACTCTTTTGGAAATTTAGTTGACAAGCTTTTTTCTTCCCAAATGTACTGCTGCAGATCAGAGCTGTATTATACTTCTGAACTGAAGTGGGCATTTTCCTGCATTAAATATTATGGAATGGATGTAAATATACTTCTTAAATCTACCTGGATGTTGTGCTACATCTGTTTCATTCATACATCTGAAGTGTCTGGATTTTCAGAAAGTTAAGATTTTTGCCTCATATTTTGTTCTGTTTCTCATAAAATGTGTGTATGTATTTTCTGACAAATCACTGAGAATTGCCATTACTTATGGCAGACATATCAGTTTCAGACTTTATATCCATCAGAATAAAATGCATGCTGCTTTTCAAGTTAGTAAAAGCAACATTTAAAATCAGTTCCTGTTTGGCTCATTGCTTTCTCATTATTTCTGGCTTTGTCCAGAAATTCTTGAGGTAAGAAGTTGAAAGGTATTTTTATCAGAACTGAATTGTAGCCCATTTTGACCAACATGATTAGCAGAACAAAACTGATCTAATTTTCTGATGGCTAGTGTGGTGCTTTTTGTAGTAGATCTTTTTATGAGAGTGGTGATTTGTAGGGTACATGTGTGTGGTGAAAAAGTAAATTTCCCAAGGTACTGTATATCAAACTACAGGAATTACATGTGGGATGTGGTTATAACATGTAAGAGATGAGTAAAGCATTATTTAACAGGTTTAACTGATGGACACTGAATATAGTCATCGAATATTGATATGCATGCTATCCATGACTGTGTGTACTGTAGATATACTGAGATTATTATAGCAGACGGAATACAACTTTTTCTTTTTTGCTGTATAGTTGATTTATGATAGACTGCTGAGAGTAGGATGAAGCAAATAAAAAGGCAAATTTGCTTAAGGAAGAAATCTGTTTCAAGGCAAACAGGAGTGTAGAGCTACCCAAATCTTTCTGCCTGGAAGTGGAGTCTTGAATCTAATGAAGAGAGCACCTTAATATACTTATATAACCACAGTTTTTGTCTCTAATTTTATGGTCTTTAACCTGTGTTCAGCAAAGTTATCTACTTATTCTGCCTGTAGTGCAGAGCAGGAGTGGAATTTAGTTGCCTTTCTTAGCATATGAGAGAAATGTATTAAAGGAGTCTATTCTTCAGGGCTGGCTTAGGTTTTTTCTGACTTGTATATGTCATGGCTATTAATTTAGTTGATTGAAGAGAAGCTTATTTAGTCCCTCCCACACACATTTAGGCACATTAACGTGCAAAAGTACAACGTTTCTTTGAAGGTGCATACTGTGTGAAGGGAATGTATTTTATTTATTATTTGTCTTTGTTTACCAGGAAAGTCTGACTAGGTAATATACATTTTCAGCAGAGGTACAGGAAGAAAAGCTCCATTTGCTTATATTTAATTATACCAAGTTCCAGTCAAGCACAGAGTAATTATATGTATGCACAAATGGTAGTTACATTTATACACTGTAAGACTGTTAGGCGGTGGAAGTTAAAGAGCACACATGCAATGTAGTGGAATGTACACAGCAGGGTATGTATAAAAACAGTTTTTTCAATTCAGTAAGAGGTTGAGAATATTATGTTTAAGGTGAGTATTTGGAGAGTATCATACAGTGAAAGTTTTAACTTTATGATGAGCATGTACAGGGCCAGGACTGGTTCAGAAGTTGTTTAAGCAGTGTTTTAAAACTATTGAGTTTGCCAGAGAGGTTTGTTTATGTGGGGATACTATTCCAGAGTTTAGCAACATTGGGAGTAGAGAGAGTTTCCTGCAACATTATTTGACTTGCCTGTGAGTAGTAAGAATTTATTACTAGAGCGGAGGTCCCTTGCTGGACAGTAGGGTAGTAATATGTTTTGTCGTGACTGTTATCCTCCTGTTTTAAGGTAAGAGGTCTTTACTGACAGCAGTCTTATGCTTTTGGTGTATTCCTGTTAGTAAGTTTGATGGCCTGGAAATGTATTTGCTCGATATTTAATTTTATGTGAACATAACCTGAAATTTAGTTTGGCTTTTGCCATCCTTTTTTCCCCAGTGGGTAGAACACTTTTGTTATGATTAACCTTCATGTGTGAACTAGTACACATATTTGCAAATTCCATACTGAAGTCAATGAATGTGGGTTAGTGTGTCTCTGATATCACAAGCGATGTTAAGACTCATGCAGGTGTGGGTATTGGCAAGGCATAAATGATCTCATGGCTTGGTTGCCTTCTATTTCCTATGATCATACAAGGCTAATGGGTTTGTGGTTTACAGGGTCTATGAGGGGGTCTGCCATTGTGGAATCACTACAGCAGTGCACCATGATTTGTGGATATAGCCTGTAACTAGCCTTAGGTTGAAGAGTTTAAAGAGGGGATCAGCAAGGGTGTTTGACATTGTTGATTAGACCACTTAGTATGTTATCCAGACCTATACAGTTTGTGCTTTTGGATCCTGAGAACATCTTAAAGACAATCCTTTGCAATTTTAGGTGGGAGAGTGACTCATGGATGATTGGATTTGGCAATGAAGCTTCAGGTGAGATGTTTGCCCTATCTTTTGGGATGGAGTGGGAAGTAATATTGCAGAAATGTTCTGAGTAGTGTTGTCAATCATTTCTTAGTCTTCTGACATAGCTGAAGGACTTCTAGTTACTCTTTGCTGCAGTTGCTAGTTTCAGTTCGTGGGATGTTTTGTTAGTCTTTATAGTGGCTTCACTTTCTTAGTGAGTTCTTTTATACTTCTCTCATGCTGAGAGAGTTCTAGTCCTTCTTAGCAATTTAGATAGTTTCTTCTTTTTGTTGTGTACTTTACTACATTTACTACCCAACAGGATGCTTTATTTTTTAATCTTCTGTCATATATAGCCTGACAGGGCTGCTAGGTCATTGCATTTGACTAGATGGCCATAAAGAACATTTGTGTAACTAGCAGGAAAAACAGGGTCAACTAGTGGATATATTTTGGAAGTTACTAGGCTAATGGCCATAGATCCTTTTTAAGCCTAGCCATTCATGCCTCAATTTTCCCAGTTGTCAATGCCCATGGAGTAGAACAGTCATGGAATATGCCTATCTCTAAGGGTATCTACAAACTGCCTT